>NC_137764.1:357710-394687 GCF_963264785.1 Psittacula echo
ATCCCGGTTTTCCATGCTCTCTCCCATCCCCAGGTCCGTCACCAGGAGCTATTACCGGGGGGCCGCAGGGGCGCTGCTCGTCTATGATATCACCAGGTGATTCCCATCGCATCCCATGGGATCCAGCCCCTTCCTCATTCCCATTCCCACCCCATTCCCACTCCATTCCCGCCCCATTCCAGCCGGGAAACCTACAATGCGCTGACCAATTGGCTGACGGATGCCCGGACCCTGGCGAGTCCCAACATTGTCATCATCCTCTGTGGGAATAAGAAGGATCTGGATGCGGAGCGGGAAGTGACTTTCCTGGAAGCATCCCGCTTCGCCCAGGAAAACGGTGGGGAATGGGGTGGGAAAAGCTTGGGATGGCTTTGGAATGGGATGGGGATGGGAAAGGGTTGAGATGAAGCAAGATCGGGATGTTCCCGGTGGGGATAGGCTGGGATTGGGATGGGAAAGGGGTCAGGATGGGATGGGATTGGGATGAGAGAGAGTTGGGATGGGAATGGGATTGGGATGGGGATTGGGATCAGGATGGGATTGAGATTGGGATTGGAATTGGGATGGGATTGGGGTTGGGATCGGGATAGGAATTGGGATCGGGATGGGATGGGGTTGGAATTGGAGTTGGGTTGGGATCAGGATAGGGATTGGGATTGGGATAGTGCAGAGTTGGGATTGGGACGGTATTGGGATTTGGATGGGGATTGGGATCAGGATTGAGATTGGGCTGGGGTTGGGATGGGGCTGGGGCTGGGGCTGGGGCGGCTGGGGCTGGGGCTGGGCTGGGGCTGGGGCTGGGATCGGGATGGGGCTGGGGCTGGGGCTGGGGCTGGGCGGCTGGGGCTGGGCTGGGGCTGGGGCTGGGGCTGGGCTGGGGCTGGGGCTGGGGCTGGGGCTGGGGCTGGGATCGGGATGGGGCTGGGGCTGGGGCTGGGGCTGGGGCTGGGGCTGGGGCTGGGGCTGGGGCTGGGCTGGGGCTGGGGCTGGGGCTGGGGCTGGGGCTGGGCTGGGGCTGGGGCTGGGGCTGGGATCGGGATGGGGCTGGGGCTGGGGCTGGGGCTGGGCTGGGGCTGGGGCTGGGATCGGGATGGGGCTGGGCTGGGCCTGGGCTGGGGCTGGGGCTGGGGCTGGGGCTGGGGCTGGGGCTGGGCTGGGGCTGGGGCTGGGCTGGGGCTGGGGCTGGGGCTGGGCTGGGGCTGGGGCTGGGCCTGGGCTGGGGCTGGGCTGGGGCTGGGGCTGGGGCTGGGCTGGGGCTGGGGCTGGGATCGGGCTGGGCTGGGGCTGGGCTGGGGCTGGGCTGGGATCGGGCTGGGGCTGGGGCTGGGGCTGGGGCTGGGCTGGGGCTGGGCTGGGGCTGGGGCTGGGGCTGGGGCTGGGGCTGGGCTGGGATCGGGCTGGGGCTGGGGCTGGGGCTGGGCTGGGATCGGGCTGGGGCTGGGGCTGGGCTGGGGCTGGGGCTGGGGCTGGGGCTGGGCTGGGATCGGGCTGGGGCTGGGCTGGGGCTGGGGCTGGGCTGGGGCTGGGGCTGGGGCTGGGGCTGGGGCTGGGATCGGGATGGGGCTGGGGCTGGGGCTGGGATCGGGATGGGGCTGGGCTGGGGCTGGGCTGGGGCTGGGGCTGGGGCTGGGGCTGGGATCGGGATGGGGCTGGGGCTGGGGCTGGGATCGGGATGGGGCTGGGCTGGGGCTGGGCTGGGGCTGGGCTGGGGCTGGGCTGGGGCTGGGGCTGGGGCTGGGGCTGGGCTGGGGCTGGGGCTGGGGCTGGGATCGGGATGGGGCTGGGCTGGGGCTGGGGCTGGGGCTGGGGCTGGGATCGGGCTGGGCTGGGGCTGGGGCTGGGGCTGGGGCTGGGGCTGGGGCTGGGGCTGGGATCGGGCTGGGGCTGGGCTGGGGCTGGGCTGGGGCTGGGCTGGGATCGGGCTGGGGCTGGGCTGGGGCTGGGCTGGGGCTGGGCTGGGGCTGGGGCTGGGCTGGGGCTGGGGCTGGGGCTGGGATCGGGCTGGGGCTGGGGCTGGGGCTGGGATCGGGCTGGGGCTGGGATCGGGATGGGGCTGGGGCTGGGCTGGGCCGCGCTGAGGCCGGGGCGTTGGGGCAGAGCTGATGTTCCTGGAGACGAGCGCGCTCACGGGGGAGAACGTGGAGGAGGCGTTCCTGAAGTGCGCCCGCAGCATCCTGAGCAAGATCGAGTCCGGTGCGGAGAGCCCGCGGGAGCGCGCGGGGAGCCAATGGGATGGGGCTGGGAGCCAATGGGATGGGGCGGGGAGCCAATGGGATGGGGCTGGGAGCCAATGGGATGGGGCTGGGAGCCACTGGGATGGGGCGGGGAGCCAATGGGATGGGGCTGGGAGCCAATGGGATGGGGCTGGGAGCCGCTGGGATGGGGCTGGGAGCCGCTGGGATGGGGCTGGGAGCCGCTGGGATGGGGCTGGGAGCCACTGGGATGGGGCTGGGAGCCGCTGGGATGGGGCTGGGAGCCGCTGGGATGGGGCTGGGAGCCAATGGAGTGGGGCTGGGAGCCAATGGAATGGGGCTGGGAGCCGCTGGGATGGGGCTGGGAGCCAATGGGATGGGGCTGGGAGCCAATGGGATGAGGCTGGGAGCCAATGGGATGGGGCTGGGAGCCGCTGGGATGGGGCTGGGAGCCGCTGGGATGGGGCTGGGGTCCAGTAATGGGGTTTGGGATCCAATGGGATGGGGAGCCAGTGGGGTGGGGTTGGGATTTTGGGAGTAGGTTTGGAATCCTGGGAATGGGGTTTGGGATCCCAGGAATGGGTTTGGGATCCCAGGTATGGGGTTTGGGATCCAATGGGAATGGTTTGGGGATCATGATGGGGGGAGGTTTGGGATCATTGCAGGGGGGTTGGGATTTCCTTTGATGGGTTTGGGATCTTGTAAATGGGTTTGGGATCCTGGGAATGGGGTTTGGATCCCATGGGATGTGCTGGGAACCAGGAGTGGGGTTTGGATCCCATGGGATGGGGTTGGAGAGGGTTTGGGATCCCGGGAATGGGGTTTGGGGGTCCTGGGAATGGGGTTTTGGATCCAATGGGATGGGGTTTGGGATCCCATGGGATGCGCTGGGAACCGGGAATGGATCTGGGATCCAATGGGATGGGGTTTGGGATGCCGGGAATGGGGTTTGGATCCCATGGGAATGGGTTTGGGATCATGGGGCGGGTTGGGACCCATCCGGTTGCCGTTGCCGCAGGGGAGCTGGACCCGGAGCGGATGGGGTCCGGGATCCAGTACGGGGACGCTTCCCTGCGGCAGCTGCGGCAGCCCCGGGGCGCGGCGCCTCCCCCCCGGCAGCCGTGCGGGTGCTGAGCGCGGGGTGAGCGGGGCGGGGGGGGCGGAGCGGCCCCGAACGGACCCAAAACTGCCCGAAACGGACCCGAAACTGCCCGAAACGGACCCAAAACTGCCCGAAACGGACCCAAAACTGCCCGAAACGGACCCAAAACTGCCCCCAAACTGCCCGAAACGGACCCAAAACTGACCCCAAACTGCCCGAAACGGACCCCAAACTGCCCGAAACGGACCCGAAACTGACCCCAAACTGCCCGAAACGGACCCAAAAGTGCCCGAAACGGACCCAAAACTGACCCCCAAACTGCCCGAAACGGACCCAAAACTGACCCCAAACTGCCCGAAACTGACCCCAAACTGCCCGAAACGGACCCAAAACTGACCCCAAACTGCCCGAAACGGACCCAAAAGTGCCCGAAACGGACCCAAAACTGACCCCCAAACTGCCCGAAACGGACCCAAAAGTGCCCGAAACGGACCCAAAACTGACCCCCAAACTGCCCGAAAGGGACCCAAAGCTGACCCCAAACTGCCCGAAACGGACCCAAAACTGACCCCAAACTGCCCGAAACTGACCCAAAAGTGCCCGAAACTGACCCAAAACTGCCCAAAACGGACCCCAAACTGCCCGAAACGGACCCGAAAGAGCCAAAACTGACCCAAAACCAGCCAAAAATGACCCAAAACAGCCAAAACTGACCCAGAACAGCACAAAACTGACCCAAGCCAGCCAAAACCGACCCAAAACCAGCCCCAAAACTGCCTAAACCAGCCCAAAATCACCCAAAACAGCCCCAAACCAACCCAAAACAGCCGCAAAGCTGCCCAAAACCAGCCCAAAACTGCCCTAAACCAAAGCAAAACTGCCCAAACCTGCCCAAAACCAGCCCAAAGCAGCCCAAAACTCACCCAAAGCAGCCTTAAACCGGCCTTAAAACAGCCCAAGCCTGCCCTAAACCAGCCTAAAACCGCCCCAAACCGCCCCAAACCGAGCAAACCCAGCCCAAAACGACCCTAAAATTGCCCCAAACCACCCCAAAATACCTCAAAACCCCCCTAAAACCCCCTTTCCCCCCCCCCTTTTCCCCCCCTCATCCCCCCTCTTTCCCATTCCAGGTCTTTCTGCCTCTCCGCCCCCCCCCCCTCCAGGATCACTCCAGGATTCCCATTGGGATCCCCCCCCCCCCCCAGGCTCCATCCGGATGCAGCCCCCCACAACAACCCCTATGGGGGTACCCATGGGGGGGGTTGGGTTGTACCATTATGGGGGCTGGGGGGGGTCCCCAATGCCCCCCATGGGGGGGGCTCCTGCTTCGTGTTATTTATTGCACTGGGTTGGGGGGGGTTAAGGGGGAGGGGACCTGGCCCACCCCCCCCCCCGCGATGATGTCACTGGGCCATAAAGTGGTGAAGTTTTCCAGCTTGAGGCTCTTTTTGGGGTGAAAAAGGGGGGATTTGGGGTTTATATGGGGGAACATGGGTCAACATGGGTTAACATGGGTGGACATGGGTTAACATGGGTGAACATGGGTTAACATGGGTCAACATGGGTTAACATGGGTTAACATGGGTGAACATGGGTTAACATGGGTGAACATGGGTTAACATGGGTGAACATGGGTTAACATGGGTTAACATGGGTGAACATGGGTTAACATGGGTGAACATGGGTGAACATGGGTTAACATGGGTGAACATGGGTTAACATGGGTGGACATGGGTTAACATGGGTTAACATGGGTGAACATGGGTTAACATGGGTTAACATGGGTGAACATGGGTTTACATGGGTTAACATGGGTGAACATGGGTTAACATGGGTGAACATGGGTTTACATGGGTTAACATGGGTGAACATGGGTTAACATGGTTTAACATGGGTGAACATGGGTGAACATGGGTTAACATGGGTTTACATGGGTTAACATGGGTGAACATGGGTTAACATGGGTGAACATGGGTTAACATGGGTTAACATGGGTTAACATGGGTGAACATGGGTTAACATGGGTTAACATGGGTGAACATGGGTTTACATGGGTTAACATGGGTGAACATGGGTTAACATGGGTGAACATGGGTTTACATGGGTTAACATGGGTGAACATGGGTTAACATGGTTTAACATGGGTGAACATGGGTGAACATGGGTTAACATGGGTTTACATGGGTTAACATGGGTTAACATGGGTGAACATGGGTTAACATGGGTGAACATGGGTTAACATGGGTTAACATGGGTGAACATGGGTTTACATGGGTTAACATGGGTGAACATGGGTTAACATGGGTGAACATGGGTTTACATGGGTGAACATGGGTGAACATGGGTTAACATGGGTGAACATGGGTGAACATGGGTTTACATGGGTGAACATGGGTGAACATGGGTTAACATGGGTGAACATGGGTTAACATGGGTGAACATGGGTTAACATGGGTGAACATGGGTGAACATGGGTTAACATGGGTGAACATGGGTTAACATGGGTGAACATGGGTGAACATGGGTTTACATGGGTGAACATGGGTGAACATGGGTTAACATGGGTGAACATGGGTTAACATGGGTTAACATGGGTGGACATGGGTTTCCACATGTTTCTACACCTTCACACGCTCTGCATGCGTGGCTTGGGCTCTGCACCAAAGTGCTGCATGCATGGGATGAGGCACCACATTGAGCACCCTATGGCACCCCATAGACCCATAGAGCACCCTATGGCACCCCATAGACCCATAGACCACCCTATGACACCCATACCCCCCCATAGAGCACCCTATGACACCCCATAGACCACCCTATAGACCTCATAGAGCACCCTATGACACCCCATAGACCCCATAGAGCACCCTATAACACCCTATAGACCTCATAGAGCACCCTATGACACCCCATAGACCCCATAGACCACCCTATAACACCCTATAGACCTCATAGAGCACCCTATGACACCCCATAGACCCCATAGAGCACCCTATAACACCCTATAGACCTCATAGAGCACTCTATGACACCCCATAGATCCCATAGAGCACCCCATAGACCCCCATAGCACCCCATAGAGCACCCCATGGCACCCCATAGACCCCAAAGAGCACCCTATGACACCCAATAGACCCCATAGAGCACCCCATAGACCCCCATAGCACCCCATAGACCCTATAGACACCCCATAGAGCACCCTATGACCCCCATAGCACCCCATAGACCCTAGAGACACCCCATAGAGCACCCTATGACCCCCATAGCACCCCATAGACCCTAGAGACACCCCATAGAGCACCCTATGACCCCCATAGCACCCCATAGACCCTAGAGACACCCCATAGAGCACCCTATGACCCCCATAGCACCCCACAGACCCTATAGACACCCCATAGAGCACCCTATGACCCCCATAGCACCCCATAGACCCTAGAGACACCCCATAGAGCACCCTATGACCCCCATAGCACCCCATAGACCCTAGAGACACCCCATAGAGCACCCTATGACCCCCATAGCACCCCATAGACCCTATAGACACCCCATAGAGCACCCTATGACCCCCATAGCACCCCATAGACCCTATAGACACCCCATAGAGCACCCTATGACCCCCATAGCACCCCATAGACCCTAGAGACACCCCATAGAGCACCCTATGACCCCCATAGCACCCCATAGACCCTAGAGACACCCCATAGAGCACCCTATGACCCCCATAGCACCCCATAGACCCTAGAGACACCCCATAGAGCACCCTATGACCCCCATAGCACCCCATAGACCCTAGAGACACCCCATAGAGCACCCTATGACCCCCATAGCACCCCATAGACCCTAGAGACACCCCATAGAGCACCCTATGACCCCCATAGCACCCCATAGACCCTAGAGACACCCCATAGAGCACCCTATGACCCCCATAGCACCCCACAGACCCTATAGACACCCCATAGAGCACCCTATGACCCCCATAGCACCCCATAGACCCTAGAGACACCCCATAGAGCACCCTATGACCCCCATAGCACCCCATAGACCCTAGAGACACCCCATAGAGCACCCTATGACCCCCATAGCACCCCACAGACCCTATAGACACCCCATAGAGCACCCTATGACCCCCATAGCACCCCATAGACCCTAGAGACACCCCATAGAGCACCCTATGACCCCCATAGCACCCCATAGACCCTAGAGACACCCCATAGAGCACCCTATGACCCCCATAGCACCCCATAGACCCTAGAGACACCCCATAGAGCACCCTATGACCCCCATAGCACCCCATAGACCCTAGAGACACCCCATAGAGCACCCTATGACCCCCATAGCACCCCATAGACCCTAGAGACACCCCATAGAGCACCCTATGACCCCCATAGCACCCCATAGACCCTAGAGACACCCCATAGAGCACCCCCATCACCCCCAGCCCCCGTTGCCCCCCCTCACCCCATGGCGGGGGGAGGCCGGAGCCGCTTCCCCTTTCGGGATGAGCCGGGAGGAAGCGGCCGGAGCCGGAACCGCCGGGACCTGACCCGGTCCCAGCCCCCCCCGGTCCCATTCCCGATCCCGATCCCATTCCCGGTCTCCCGGGCCCGATCCCGGTTTGAGGCCCCCCTGATCCCATTCCCGGCCCCATTCCCGGTCCCGATCCCATTTCTGGTCCGGATCCCCCCTTTCCCCATCCCTTTCCTCGTCCCATTCCCGGTCCCATTCCCAGCCCCATTCCCGGTCCTGATCCCCCCTTTCCCTGTCCCTTTCCCCATCCCATTCCCTGTCCCAATCCCGGTCCCGATCCCTCCTTTCCCGATCCCATTCCCGGTTTGAGCCCCCCCCATCCCATTCCCGCTCCCAGTTCCGGCTCCCCCCAATCCCATTCCCGCTCCCTTCTTGGGGCTCTCCCCTCCTCATCCCCCCAGCCCCTCTCGGGTCCCCCCCATCCCATTCCCATTCCCGATCCCGTTCCCGATCCCGTTCCCGATCCCATTCCCGATCCCGTTCCCGATCCCGTTCCCGCCCCCCCCCCCCCCCCCCCCCTCGGGCGCGGTCGCTTCGTCCCGGCACAAACTTTTCCCTCTTCCCGATCCCGTTTTTCCTCCTCCCCCCCCCCCCCTCATTCCCGTTCGCTCCCGTTCCCGGCTCCGCTCCCCCCCGGGGGGGGGCCATGGGGGGCCCCGTCCCGGCGCTCGTGGCGCTTCTGGCGGCCGCCGCCCTGCGAACGGCGGCGGGAACGGGAACGGGAACGGGAACGGCTCCGCCCGGTCAGTTCGGGGGGTGCGGGATAACGGGGGGGGGGGATGAACGGGATGGGGCCGGGATAACGGGAGGGGGGGTTGGGATCAAGGGGGGGGGGGTTGGGATGGGGGGGGATGAACGGGGGGGGTGCGGGATAACGGGGGGGGGGGGGGCCTGGGATCGAGGGGGGGGGTTGGGATGGGGGGATCCAGGACTGGGGGGGGGGAGGATGAAGGGGGGGGTTTGGGATGGGGGGTCCGGGATGAGGGGGGGTCCAGGGGGGGCTCCCGATGCCCCCCCCCCCCCGTGCATACCGGGAATGCCGAAGGGTCCCGTGGGAGCGGGGGGAGGTCGTGACCCCCCCCGGCTTCCGTTCCCACGGCCCCGGGCCCCCCCTGCCGTGGTGATGGGGGGGCAAGGGGGGGCAATGGGGCTCTATGGGGGGGCAATGGGGTTCAGTGGGGTTCTATGGGGTTCAATGTGTGTCAGTGGGTGCTCGCTGGGTGTCAGTGGGTAGCAATGGGGGTCAATGGGTGCCAACGGGTCTCAATGGGTCCCAATGGGTGTCAATGGGTCCCAATGGGTGTCAATGGGTGTCAATGGGTGTCAATGGGTGTCAATGGGTCCCAATGGGTGTCAATGGGTGTCAATGGGTGTCAATGGGTGTCAATGGGTCCCAATGGGTGTCAATGGGTGTCAATGGGTGTCAATGGGTCTCAATGGGTCCCAATGGGTGTCAATGGGTGTCAATGGGTCCCAATGGGTGTCAATGGGTCCCAATGGGTCCCAATGGGTGTCAATGGGTCCCAATGGGTGTCAATGGGTCCCAATGGGTGTCAATGGGTCCCAATGGGTCCCAATGGGTGTCAATGGGTGTCAATGGGTCCCAATGGGTGTCAATGGGTGTCAATGGGTCCCAATGGGTGTCAATGGGTCCCAATGGGTGTCAATGGGTCCCAATGGGTGTCAATGGGTGTCAGTGGGTCCCAATGGGTCCCCATGGGTGTCCCTGGGTGCCCTCACCGGTGCCCGTTGCCCCCCCAGGGCTGTGGCTGCTGGAGCCCCCCCGGAACGCGTCGGCGGCGCCGGGGGCCTCGGTGCGGTTCCGGTGCCGGGTGCGGGGCGCGGGGCCCCCCCCGGAGCTGGGCTGGAGCCGGGACGGGCGCCCGGTGCCCGCGGACACCGACCAGGCCCTGGTGCCTACGGGGGACGGGGCCTGGATCGGGGCCACCGAGCTCAGGTGGGGGGGGCAGGGATGGGGGGGGTGGAGCAGGATGGAGAGGGATGGAGCGGGATAAAGAGGGATGCATTGGGATGCACTGGGATGCATTGGGATGCACTGGGATGCACTGGGATGCACTGGGATGCACTGGGATGCATTGGGATGCGCTGGGATGCACTGGGATGCACTGGGATGCACTGGGATGCGCTGGGATGCATTGGGATGCATTGGGATGCACTGGGATGCACTGGGATGCATTGGGATGCATTGGGATGCATTGGGATGCACTGGGATGCACTGGGATGCACTGGGATGCATTGGGATGCACTGGGATGCACTGGGATGCATTGGGATGCATTGGGATGCATTGGGATGCATTGGGATGCATTGGGATGCACTGGGATGCACTGGGATGCATTGGGATGCATTGGGATGCACTGGGATGCATTGGGATGCATTGGGATGCATTGGGATGCACTGGGATGCATTGGGATGCACTGGGATGCATTGGGATGCGCTGGGATGCGCTGGGATGCATTGGGATGCATTGGGATGCACTGGGATGCACTGGGATGCATTGGGATGCATTGGGATGCACTGGGATGCATTGGGATGCATTGGGATGCATTGGGATGCGCTGGGATGCACTGGGATGCATTGGGATGCACTGGGATGCACTGGGATGCATTGGGATGCACTGGGATGCATTGGGATGCATTGGGATGCACTGGGATGCACTGGGATGCACTGGGATGCATTGGGATGCATTGGGATGCACTGGGATGCACTGGGATGCATTGGGATGCATTGGGATGCACTGGGATGCACTGGGATGCACTGGGATGCATTGGGATGCATTGGGATGCACTGGGATGCACTGGGATGCACTGGGATGCATTGGGATGCATTGGGATGCATTGGGATGCACTGGGATGCACTGGGATGCACTGGGATGCATTGGGATGCACTGGGATGCACTGGGATGCATTGGGATGCACTGGGATGCACTGGGATGCATTGGGATGCGCTGGGATGCATTGGGATGCGCTGGGATGCATTGGGATGCACTGGGATGCGCTGGGATGCGCTGGGATGCGCTGGGATGCGCTGGGATGCACTGGGATGCACTGGGATGCACTGGGATGCATTGGGATGCACTGGGATGCACTGGGATGCATTGGGATGCACTGGGATGCACTGGGATGCATTGGGATGCACTGGGATGCACTGGGATGCACTGGGATGCACTGGGATGCATTGGGACAGAGCGGGATGGATCAGGGCACACCGGGATCACGGGCACTCACATGACCCCCCCCCCGGTCCCCACTCACGTGACCCCCCCGGGTCCCCGCAGGCTGGTGCCGGTGCAGGGCTCCCACTCGGGCCGGTACCGGTGCTGGGCCCGGGCCGGGGGGCAGCAGCTGCTGTCACCGGAGGCGCATCTGGAGCTGGCAGGTGAGTGACCCCCAACGTGTGGGGCTGCCCCATAGCCCCGGTTCACCCCATAGGTGTGGGTCCTGTCCCATAGGTGTGGCTCTGCCCCATAGATGTGGGGTGCTCCATAAGTGTGGGTCCGCCCCATACATGTGGGTCCACCCCATAGATGTGGGTCCACCCCATAGATGTGGCTGTGCCCCATAAGTGTGGCTCTGCCCCATAGATGTGGGGTGCTCCATAAGTGTGGGTCCGCCCCATACATGTGGGTCCACCCCATACATGTGGGTCCACCCCATAGATGTGGCTCTGCCCCATAGATGTGGCTGTGCCCCATAAGTGTGGCTCTGCCCCATAGATGTGGGGTGCCCCATAAGTGTGGGTCCACCCCATACATGTGGGTCCTGCCCCATAGATGTGGGTCCACCCCATAGATGTGGCTGTGCCCCATAAGTGTGGCTCTGCCCCATAGATGTGGGGTGCCCCATAAGTGTGGGTCCGCCCCATAGCCCGGGGTCCACCCCATACATGTGGGTCCTGCCCCATAGATGTGGGTCCACCCCATAGATGTGGCTGTGCCCCATAAATGTGGCTCTGCCCCATAGATGTGGCTCTGCCCCATAAGTGTGGGTCCGCCCCATAGCCCGGGGTCACCCCCTCTGTTCCCCCCCCCCAGGGCTGCCGCAGTTCGAGGAGGAGCCGCAGGACGCGGAGGTGCCGCTAGGGGGCGCCCTAACGCTGCGCTGCGGGGCGCGGGGCCCGCCCGAGCCCGTCCGGCTCCGGTGGCTGCGGGACGGGGCCCCCCTGGAGGAGCCCGCGGGCAACGGCAGCGCCACCTTGCGGCTGAGCGGTGAGCGCGGCACCGGCACCGGAGGGACCTGGAGAGACCCATAGGGACCTATAGAGACCTATAGAGACCCATAGGGACCTATAGAGACCTATAGAGACCCATTGAGACCCATAGGGACCTATAGAGACCTATAGAGACACATTGAGACCTATAGAGACCTATAGGGACCTATAGAGACCTAGAGAGACCATAGACACCTATAGAGACACATTGAGACCTTGAGAGACACATAAGGACCTATAGAGACACATTGAGACCTATAGAGTTCATAGAGACCTATAGAGACCATAGAGACCTATAGAGCCACATAGAGACCCATAGACATCTATAGAGACCTATAGATACCATAGAGACCCATAGAGACCTATAGAGACCTATAGAGCTCATAGAGACCTATAGGGACCACAGAGACCTATAGAGACCATAGACACCCATAGAGATCTATAGAGACCAATAGAGACCATAGAGACCTATAGAGCCCTATAGAACCCATAGACACCTATAGATACCCTATAGCGCCCTATCGAGCCCCATTCACCCCCATTGCCCCCCAGGCCTCACCCGCACCAGCACCATCTCCTGCGAGGCCCACAACGCCCGCGGGGTGGCGACATCGCGGGGCGCAACCATTACAGGTAACGGGGAGGGGGGGGAGCATGGGTCCCCCCATGCTTTAAGACCCCCCCCCTATTTTGGGGGTATCCCATTGTCCTCCCCCCCTCCATTAAAGGTAATGGGGGGGGCACACATTGGGGTCCCCCCCCCTTGTTTTGGGGTCCCCTTGAGCCCTGTGTTTCCCCCCCCCCCCCCCGCAGTGGTGCCGCAGCCCCCCCGGCAGGTGGCGCTGTTGGGGCGCGGCTCTGATTGGCTGGAGCTGGGCTGGGAGCTGGGGGAGGCCGGGGAGAGCCCCGTTGGGGAGTGCAGGGTGCAGGTAGGGGGCGCTGTGGGGCGGCTGGGGGGGTATGGGGGGTATGGGGGGTATGGGGGCTATGGGGGGTATGGGGGGTATGGGGGCTATGGGGGGTATGGGGGTATGGGGGGTATGGGGGGTATGGGGGCTATGGGGGGTATGGGGGGTATGGGGGTATGGGGGGTATGGGGGGTATGGGGGTTTGGGGGGTATGGGGGGTATGGGGGGTATGGGGGTATGGGGGGTATGGGGGGTATGGGGGTATGGAGGGTATGGGGGTATGGGGGGTATGGGGGGTATGGGGGGTATGGGGGTTTGGGGGGTATGGGGGGTATGGGGGGTATGGGGGTATGGGGGTTTGGGGGGTATGGAGGGTATGGGGGGTATGGGGGGTATGGGGGTATGGGGGGTATGGGGGGTATGGGGGGTATGGGGGTATGGGGGGTATGGGGGGTATGGGGGCTATGGGGGGTATGGGGGTATGGGGGGTATGGGGGTATGGGGGTTTGGGGGGTATGGGGGGTATGGGGGTATGGGGCGTATGGGGGGTATGGGGGGTATGGGGGGTATGGGGGTATAGGGGGTATGGGGGGTATGGGGGTATGGGGGGTATGGGGGTATGGGGGTATGGGGGGTATGGGGGGTATGGGGGTATGGGGGGTATGGGGGGTATGGGGGGTATGGGGGTATGGGGGGTATGGGGGGTATGGGGGGTCTATTGATGGGTTATAGAGGGGTTATGGGGGTCTATGGAGGCTTATGGCTCTCTGTGATCCCTCTCTATGGTCCCTCTCTATGGTCCCTCTCTATGGTCCCTCTCTATGTTCTCTCTATGGTCCCTCTCTATGTCCTCTCTATGGTCCCTCTCTATGGTCCCTCTCTATGTCCTCTCTATGGTCCCTCTCTATGGTCCCTCTCTATGGTCCCTCTCTATGTCCTCTCTATGGTCCCTCTCTATGGTCCCTCTCTATGGTCCCTCTCTATGGTCCCTCTCTATGGTCCCTCTCTATGTCCTCTCTATGGTCCCTCTCTATGGTCCCTCTCTATGGTCCCTCTCTATGGTCCCTCTCTATGTCCTCTCTATGGTCCCTCTCTATGGTCCCTCTCTATGGTCCCTCTCTATGTCCTCTCTATGGTCCCTCTCTATGGTCCCTCTCTATGGTCCCTCTCTATGGTCCCTCTCTATGGTCCCTCTCTATGTCCTCTCTATGGTCCCTCTCTATGGTCCCTCTCTATGGTCCCTCTCTATGGTCCCTCTCTATGTCCTCTCTATGGTCCCTCTCTATGGTCCCTCTCTATGGTCCCTCTCTATGTCCTCTCTATGGTCCCTCTCTATGGTCCCTCTCTATGGTCCCTCTCTATGGTCCCTCTCTATGGTCCCTCTCTATGGTCCCTCCCTGGCGCGCCCCCCCCCCCCCGCTGTGGCGCCCCCTGCAGGCGGAGGCCGGCGGGCGGGTTCAGGAGCGCGCGGCCCCGCCCCCGCCGCCCGCGCTGCGGCTCGCGGGGCTCCGCCCCTTCACGCGCTACCGGCTGCGCGTGCGCTGCGGCGCCTCCCCCTGGAGCCAATGGGAGCGCGCGGAGACCCTGGAGGGGGGTGAGGGGGGGGCAATGGGGGGTGTCTATGGGGGGCTCTCTGGAGTCTCTATGGGCTCTATGGATCTCTATGGGTCCCTATGGGTCTCTATGGGTCCTTATGGGTCTCTATGGGTCCCTATGGGTCCCTATGGTTCTCTATGGGTCCCTATGGGTCTCTATGGTTTCTCTATGGGGTCTTTATGGGTCTCTATGGGTCTCTATGGTTTCTCTATGGGGTCTCTATGGGTCCCTATGGGTCTCTATGGTTTCTCTATGGGGACTCTATGGGTCTCTATGGGGTCTCTATGGGTCCGTATGGGTCTCTATGGTTTCTCTATGGGGTCTCTATGGGTCCCTATGGGTCTCTATGGTTTCTCTATGGGGTCTCTATGGGTCCCTATGGGTCTCTATGGTTTCTCTATGGGGACTCTATGGGTCTCTATGGGGTCTCTATGGGTCTGTATGGGTCTCTATGGTTTCTCTATGGGGTCTCTATGGGTCCGTATGGGTCTCTATGGGTCTCTATGGGTCCCTATGGGTCTCTATGGTTTCTCTATGGGGTCTCTATGGGTCCCTATGGGTCTCTATGGTTTCTCTATGGGGTCTCTATGGGTCCCTATGGGTCTCTATGGTTTCTCTATGGGGACTCTATGGGTCTCTATGGGGTCTCTATGGGTCTGTATGGGTCTCTATGGTTTCTCTATGGGGTCTCTATGGGTCCGTATGGGTCTCTATGGGTCTCTATGGGTCCCTATGGGTCTCTATGGTTTCTCTATGGGGTCTCTATGGGTCCCTATGGGTCTCTATGGTTTCTCTATGGGGACTCTATGGGTCTCTATGGGGTCTCTATGGGTCCGTATGGGTCTCTATGGTTTCTCTATGGGTCTCTATGGGTCCCTATGGGTCTCTATGGTTTCTCTATGGGGTCTCTATGGGTCCCTATGGGTCTCTATGGGGCTGGCTCCGTGGCTCCCACGGCTCCAGCCCCGCCCCCTGACCCCTGTTTGACCCCTGTCGTGTTCCCCCCCCCCCCCAAGCCCCGGACGCCCCCCCCGAGAACGTGACGCTGGAGCGCGCGGGGGGGCGCGCGCGGGCGCGCTGGGCGCCCCCTAGCGGTCAGCTCAACGGCGCGCTCCGGGGCTTCCGCCTGCGCTATGGGGGGGAGCGGGACCCCGAGGTGAGACCCACGGCGCCCCATAGCGCCCCATAGCGCCCCATAGGGACCCATAGGGACCCATAGGGACCCATTGAGCCCCGCCCCATCGCAGGTGGAGCTGGACGTGGGGCTGGCGCAGGAGCAGAGCCTGGAGCTGCAGCAGAACCTCTGGGTCCGGGTGGCCCCGTACACGGGGGGGGGAGAGGGGCCCTGGAGCCCCCGAGTGCGGCTGCCCCCAAGTGAGCCCCGCGCCGAGAGCCCCATGGAACCCGTCCCATATCCTATATAGCCCATATAGCCCATATAGCCCATATAGCCCATATAGCCCATATAGCCCATATAGCCCATATCCCATAGCCCATATAGCCCATATAGCCCATATAGCCCATATCCCATATCCCATATAGCCCATATAGCCCATATAGCCCATATCCCATAGCCCATATAGCCCATATAGCCCATATAGCCCATATCCCATAGCCCATATAGCCCATATAGCCCATATAGCCCATATCCCATATCCCATATAGCCCATATAGCCCATATAGCCCATATCCCATAGCCCATATAGCCCATATAGCCCATATAGCCCATATAGCCCATATCCCATATAGCCCATATAGCCCATATAGCCCATATCCCATATCCCATATAGCCCATATAGCCCATATCCCATATAGCCCATATAGCCCATATAGCCCATATCCCATAGCCCATATCCCATATAGCCCATATAGCCCATATCCCATATCGCCCATATAGCCCATATAGCCCATATCCCATATCCCATATAGCCCATATAGCCCATATAGCCCATATCCCATAGCCCATATAGCCCATATAGCCCATATAGCCCATATCCCATATCCCATATAGCCCATACAGCCCATACAGCCCATATAGCCCATATCCCATATCCCATATAGCCCATATAGCCCATACAGCCCATACAGCCCATATAGCCCATATAGCCCATATCCCATATCCCATATAGCCCATATAGCCCATATAGCCCATACAGCCCATACAGCCCATATAGCCCATATCCCATATCCCATATAGCCCATATAGCCCATATCCCATATCCCATATAGCCCATACAGCCCATATAGCCCATATCCCATATCCCATATAGCCCATATAGCCCATATCCCATATCCCATATAGCCCTTATAGCCCATATAGCCCATATCCCGTATCCCATATAGCCCATATAGCCCATACAGCCCATATAGCCCATATCCCATAGCCCATATAGCCCATATCCTATATATCCCATATATCCCATATATCCCGTATAACCCATATATCCCGTATAACCCATATATCCCATATCCCATATACACCATATATCCCATGTCCCATATATCCCATATATCCCATATATCCCATATATCCTATATATCCCACATCCCATATATCCCATACCCCATATACCCCATATATCCCATACCCCATATATCCCCTATATCCTCTATATCCCATATATCCCATATATCCCCTATATCCCAGATATCCCATATCCTATATATCCCATATACCCCATATATCCCGTATATCCCATATCCCATAGCCCGTATCCCCAACGATGTCCCAATGTCCCCGCAGTTGGAGAAACACCGCTGGAGACGCAGCCTGGTGAGGGGATGAAGATGATGTCAATGATGACGATGGTGATGAGGATGATGATGATGATGACAGATGATGATGATGGATGTTGTTGATGATGTCAATGGTGATGATGTCAATGGTGATGTCAATGATGATGATGATGATGATGTCAATGATGATGACGACAATGATGACGATGACGATGATGGATGATGGCGATGATGTTGATGACGACGACGATGATGATGTCAATGATATTGATGATGATGATGGATAATGATGATGATGATGATGATGATGATGATGATGGATGATGATAATGGGCAACGATGATGGATGATGATGATGATGATGATGATGATGATGGATGATGATGATGGATAACAATGATGGATGATGATGATGTCGATGATGATGATGGATGATGATAATGGGTAACGATGATGGATGATGATGATGATGTCGATGATGATGATGGATGATGATAATGGGCAACGATGATGGATGATGATGATGATGTCGATGATGATGATGGATGATGACAATGGATAACGATGATGGATGATGATGATGATGTCGATGATGATGATGGATGTTGATAATGGATAACGGTGATGGATGATGATGATGATGTCGATGATGATGATGGATGATGACAATGGATAACGATGATGGATGATGATGATGATGTCGATGATGATGATGGATGATGATAATGGATAACGGTGATGGATGATGATGATGATGTCGATGATGATGATGGATGTTGATAATGGATAACGATGATGGATGATGATGATGATGTCGATGATGATGATGGATGATGACAATGGATAACGATGATGGATGATGATGATGATGTCGATGATGATGATGGATGTTGATAATGGATAACGATGATGGATGATGATGATGATGATGATGGATGATGATAATGGATAACGGTGATGGATGATGATGATGATGTCGATGATGATGATGGATGTTGATAATGGATAACGATGATGGATGATGATGATGATGTCGATGATGATGATGGATGATGACAATGGATAACGATGATGGATGATGATGATGATGTCGATGATGATGATGGATGATGACAATGGATAACGATGATGGATGATGATGATGATGTCGATGATGATGATGGATGATGACAATGGATAACGGTGATGGATGATGATGATGATGTCGATGATGATGATGGATGATGACAATGGATAACGGTGATGGATGATGATGATGATGTCGATGATGATGATGGATGATGACAATGGATAACGATGATGGATGATGATGATGATGTCGATGATGATGATGGATGATGACAATGGATAACGGTGATGGATGATGATGATGATGTCGATGATGATGATGGATGTTGACAATGGATAACGGTGATGGATGATGATGATGATGTCGATGATGATGATGGATGATGACAATGGATAACGGTGATGGATGATGATGATGATGTCGATGATGATGATGGATGATGACAATGGATAACGGTGATGGATGATGATGATGATGTCGATGATGATGATGGATGTTGACAATGGATAACGGTGATGGATGATGATGATGATGTCGATGATGATGATGGATGATGACAATGGATAACGGTGATGGATGATGATGATGATGGCGTCGATGACGACGTCAATGCCGCCGCCGCCCTCCCCTCCCGCAGTGCTCCCCGCAGTGGCTCTCCCCGCTGACCATTGGCCGCCCGTGGTGGCCGCCGTGGCCGTGGTGGCCCTGGTGGCTCTGCTGGCGCTGGGGCTCCTGCTGGCCCGGAGGTGGAGGAGGAAGAAGCCCCACTATGGGTGAGCAGGAGCCCCACCGCAGGGCACCCCAGAGGGCCCCATAGGACCCTATAGGACCCTCTGGTGACCCTCTGGTGTCCCCATGTCCCCCAGCGTGGCCTTCGCACCCCATGGGGAGCCCGTGGTGCAGTTCCGGGTGCGGAGCTCCTACAGCCGCCGATCCACCAATGCCTTGCGTGAGTGTCCCAGGATCCCGGCCCGGTGGCCGTGGTGGCCATTGGAATCCATTGGGATCCATTGGGATCCATTGGAATCCATTGGTGTCCATTGGAATCCATTGGTGTCCATTGGAATCCATTGGTGTCCATTGGTATCCATTGGAATCCATTGGAATCCATTGGAATCCGTTGGTATTCATTGGTATCCACTGGAATCCATTGGTATCCATTGGAATCCATTGGTGTCCAATGATATCCATGGTGTCCATTGGAATCCATTGGTGTCCATTGGTATCCATGGTGTCCATTGGAATCCATTAGTATCCATTGGAATCCATTGGTATCCATGGTGTCCATTGGAATCCATTGGTGTCCATTGGTATCCATGGTGTCCATTGGAATCCATTAGTATCCATTGGAATCCATTGGTATCCATTGGTATCCATGGTGTCCATTGGAATCCATTAGTATCCATTGGAACCCATGGTGTCCATGGTGTCTATGGGGTGTCCATGGTGTGTCTATGGGGTATCCATGGTATCCATTGGTATCCATGGTATCCATGGGGTCCATGGTGTCCATTGGAATCCGTTGGAATCCATGGTGTCCGTGGTATTCCTTGGAATCCATTGGTATCCATTGGTGTCCATGGTGTCCATGATATCTGTGGTGTCCATTGGTATCCATGGTATCCATGGGGTATCTATGGGGTATCCATGGGGTATCCATGGTGCCTAAGGGGTATCCCTGGGGTATCCATGCATATCCATGGGGTATCCCTGGTGCCCATCTCCCAGTGTCCCGCCTGGGAATCAGTGAGGAGCTGCAGGAGAAGCTCCGGGACGTGACCTTGGACCGGCACCGCCTGGCCCTGGGCAAGACCCTGGGTGAAGGTGGGTGCATGGCCCCCATTGACCCCATAGGGGTGCCCCCATTGACCCCATAGGGGTGCCCCCATTGACCCCATAGGGATGCCCCCATTGACCCCATAGGGGTGCCCCCATTGACCCTGTGTGGATGCCCCCATTGACCCCATAGAGATGCCCCCATTGACCCCATAGGGGTGCCCCCATTGACCCCATAGGGGTGCCCCCATTGACCCTGTGTGGATGCCCCCATTGACCCCATAGAGATGCCCCCATTGACCCTGTGTGGATGCCCCCATTGACCCCATAGGGGTGCCCCCATTGACCCTGTGTGGATGCCCCCATTGACCCCATAGAGATGCCCCCATTGACCCCATAGGGGTGCCCCCAATGACCCTATAGGGATTCCCCCATTGACCCCATAGGGGCTGTTCCCCATTGACCCCATAGGGGTGCCCCCAATGACCCTATAGGGATGCCCCCATTGACCCTATGGGGATGCCCCCGTTAACCCCATAGGGATGCCCCCATTGACCCCATAGGGTTGCCCCCATTGACCCCATAGGGGTGCCCCCATTGACCCTATAGGGGTGCTCCCATTAAACCCATAGAGATGCCCTCATTGACCCCATCGGGGTGTCCCCATTGACCCCATAGGGTTGCCCCCATTGACCCCATAGGGATGCCCCCATTGACCCCCCCTTTGCCCCCCAGGTGAGTTCGGCTCCGTCGTGGAGGGGCAGCTCCAGCACGAGAGCGGCGTCCTCAGGGTGGCTGTGAAGACCATGAAGGGTGAGCGGGACCCAAAACCCCCCAAAACCCCCCCAATCCACCACAACCCCCCCCCAAAACCCCCCCAAAATTACCCAAAACACCCCAAAATGACCCCAAACCCCCCAAAACCACCCCAAAAACCCCCCAAAACCACCCCAAAATGACCCAACACAACCCAAAATGACCCAAAATGACCCGAAATCACTGCTCCTCAGTGGCCATGGGCAGCCGGGCGCAGCTCGAGCAGTTCCTCACTGAGGCCGCTTGCATGAAGGAGTTCGATCACCCCAATGTCATGAGCCTCATTGGTGGGTGCTATGGGGGCTATAGGTGCTATGGGGGCTATGGGTACTATGGGGGCTAGGGAGACTATGGGGGCTATGGGTACTATGGGGGGTATGGGGGTTATGGGGGCTATGGGGGCTATGGGGACTATGGGGAGCTATGGGGGCTATGGGGGCTGTGGGTGCTATGGGGGCTATGGGTGCTATGGGGACTATGGGGAGCTATGGGGGCTATGGGGGCTGTGGGTGCTATGGGGGCTATGGGTGCTATGGGGACTATGGGGAGCTATGGGGGCTATGGGTACTATGGGGGTTATGGGGGCTATGGGGGCTATGGGTACTATGGGGGCTATGGGGTCTGTGGGTGCTATGGGGGCTATGGGTGCTATGGGTGCTATGGAGGCTATGGGGCTATGGGGCTATGGGTGCTATGGAGGCTATGGGGCTATGGGGGCTATGGGTGCTATGGGTGCTATGGAGGCTATGGGGCTATGGGGGCTATGGGTGCTATGGAGGCTATGGGGCTATGGGGCTATGGGTGCTATGGGGGCTATGGGGCTATGGGGGCTATGGGTGCTATGGGTGCTATGGAGGCTATGGGGCTATGGGGGCTATGGGTGCTATGGAGGCTATGGGGCTATGGGTGCTATGGGTGCTATGGAGGCTATGGGGCTATGGGTGCTATGGAGGCTATGGGGCTATGGGTGCTATGGGGGCTATGGAGGCTATGGGGCTATGGGTGCTATGGGGGCTATGGGGGCTATGGAGGCTATGGGGGCTATGGGGGCTATGATGTCTATGGAGTTCTATGGTTCTCTATGGGGCTCTACGGGCTCTATGTGTTTCTATGGGGCTCTATGGTCTCTATGGGGCTCTATGGGCTCTATGATGGACTATGATGCTCTATGTGTCTCTATGGAGCGCCATGGTCTCTATGGGTCTCTATGGGTCTCTATGGGTCTCTATGGGGCTCTATGGGTCACTATGGGGTCTCTATGGGTCTCTATGGGTCTCTATGGGGTCTCTATGGGTCTCTATGGGTCCCTATGGGTCCCTATGGGTCTCTATGGGTCTCTATGGTCTCTATGGGTCTCTATGGGTCTCTATGGGTCTCTATGGGTCTCTATGGGTCCCTATGGGTCTCTATGGGTCTCTATGGTCTCTATGGGTCTCTATGGGTCTCTATGGGTCTCTATGGGTCTCTATGGGTCCCTATGGGTCTCTATGGGGCTCCATGGGGTAACCGGTGGGGCAGGTGTGTGCCTGCAGGCCTGGGGGGATGGGGGGCTCCCGGCTCCCATCGTTGTGCTCCCGTTCATGGCGCACGGGGACCTGCACAGCTTCCTGCTGCGGGCCCGGCTGGGGCAGCCCCCGCTGGTGAGTGGGGCAAGGGGGGGTGATGGGGTAATGGGGGTGATGGGGGTGATGGGGGTGATGGGGGTGATGGGAGTGATGGGGGCGATGGGGGCGATGGGGGCGATGGGGGTGATGGGGGTGATGGGGGTGATGGGGGTGATGGGGGCGATGGGGGTGATGGGGGTAATGGGGGCGATGGGGGCGATGGGGGCGATGGGGGTGATGGGGGCGATGGGGTAATGGGGGTGATGGGGGTGATGGGGGTAATGGGGGTGATGGGGGCGATGGGGGCGATGGGGGCGATGGGGGCGATGGGGGTGATGGGGGTGATGGGGGCGATGGGGGCGATGGGGGCGATGGGGGCGATGGGGGCGATGGGGGTGATGGGGGCGATGGGGGTGATGGGGGTGATGGGGGCGATGGGAGTGATGGGGGTGATGGGGGTGATGGGGGTGATGGGGGTGATGGGGGTAATGGGGGTAATGGGAGCGATGGGGGTGATGGGGGTGATGGGGGTGATGGGGGCGATGGGGGTGATGGGGGCGATGGGGGCGATGGGGGTGATGGGGGTGATGGGGGTGATGGGGGCGATGGGGGTGATGGGGGTGATGGGGGTGATGGGGGTAATGGGGGCGATGGGGGTGATGGGGGTGATGGGGGTAATGGGGCAATTGGGGATATCTATGGGGATCTATGAGTCTACGATGCTCTATGGGACTCTATGGGGCTGTATTGGGTCTATGGGGCCCTATGGGCTCTATGATGCTCTGTGGGGCTCTATGGTCTCTATGGGGCTCTATGGGGGCTTTATGAGGCTCTATGGTCTCTATGGGTCTCTATGAGATCTATGGGTCTCTATGGTCTCTATGGGGCTCTATGGGTCTCTATGGTCTCTATGGGGCTCTATGGGTCTCTATGGGATCTATGGGGCTCTATGGGTCTCTATGGTCTCTATGGTCTCTATGGGTCTCTATGGGTCCCTATGGGTCTCTATGGTCTCTATGGGTCCCTATGGGTCTCTATGGGATCTATGGGTCTCTATGGGTCTCTATGGGTCCCTATGGGTCTCTATGGTCTCTATGGGTCCCTATGGGTCTCTATGGGATCTATGGGTCTCTATGGGTCTCTATGGGTCCCTATGGGTCTCTATGGGTCTCTATGGTCTCTATGGGTCTCTATGGGTCTCTATGGTCTCTATGGGGCTCTATGGGTCTCTATGGGCTCTATGGGTCTCTATGGTCTCTATGGTCTCTATGGGGCTCTATGGTCTCTATGGGGCTCTATGGTCTCTATGGGGCTCTATGGGCTCTATGGTCTCTATGGGTCTCTATGGTCTCTATGGTCTCTATGGGGCTCTATGGTCTCTATGGTCTCTATGGTCTCTATGGGTCTCTATGGTCTCTATGGTCTCTATGGGTCTCTATGGTCTCTATGGTCTCTATGGTCTCTATGGGTCTCTATGGTCTCTATGGGTCTCTATGGTCTCTATGGTCTCTATGGGTCTCTATGGTCTCTATGGTCTCTATGGGTCTCTATGGTCTCTATGGTCTCTATGGTCTCTATGGGGCTCTATGGTCTCTATGGGTCTCTATGGTCTCTATGGGGCTCTATGGGCTCTATGGTCTCTATGGGTCTCTATGGTCTCTATGGTCTCTATGGGTCTCTATGGTCTCTATGGTCTCTATGGTCTCTATGGGTCTCTATGGTCTCTATGGTCTCTATGGGGCTCTATGGTCTCTATGGTCTCTATGGGGCTCTATGGTCTCTATGGGGCCCATGTGGTGCCGGGCGCAGGCGCTGGCTCCGGGGACGCTGCTGCGCTTCCTGCGGGACATCGCTGCCGGGATGGAATATCTGAGCCTGCGGAACTTCATCCACCGCGACCTGGCGGCCAGGAACTGCATGTGGGGCACGGGGGGGCTGCGGGGCAATGGGGGCAATGGGGTAATGGGGGTAATGGGGGTAATGGGGGCAATGGGGTAATGGGGGCAATGGGGTAATGGGGTAATGGGGGCAATGGGGGCAATGGGGGTAATGGGGGCAATGGGGGCAATGGGGGTAATGGGGGCAATGGGGGCAATGGGGGTAATGGGGGCAATGGGGGCAATGGGGCAATGGGGGCAATGGGGGCAATGGGGGCAATGGGGGTAATGGGGGCAATGGGGGCAATGGGGGTAATGGGGGCAATGGGGGCAATGGGGCAATGGGGGCAATGGGGGCAATGGGGGCAATGGGGGTAATGGGGGCAATGGGGCAATGGGGCAATGGGGGCAATGGGGGTAATGGGGACAATGGGGGTAATGGGGGTAATGGGGGCAATGGGGGCAATGGGGGTAATGGGGGTAATGGGGGGAAATGGGGATATGGGATCCCCATTGAGATCCCCATTGAAGTCCCCATTGAGATCCCCATTGAGGTCCCCATTGAGGCCCCCATTGAGGTGCCCATTGAGGTCCTATTGAGATCCCCATTGAGGCCCCCATTGAGGTCCCCATTGAGGCCCCCATTGAGGTCCCCATTGAGGTGCCCATTGAGGCCCCCATTGAGGTCCCCATTGAGGTCCCCATTGAGGCCCCCATTGAGGTCCCCATTGAGGCCCCCATTGAGGTGCCCATTGAGGTCCTATTGAGATCCCCATTGAGGCCCCCATTGAGGTCCCATTGAGGTCCTATTGAGGTCCTATTGAGATCCCCATTGAGGCCCCCATTGAGGTCCCCATTGAGGCCCCTATTGAGGTCCCCATTGAGGTGCCCACTTGGTGCCTGTTGTCCCCGCAGGCTGGACGAGCGCCTGCGGGTGCTGGTGGCTGACTTCGGGCTGGCCAAGCGCCTGGGGGGGGGGCAGTATTACCGGCAGGGCTGTGTGGCCCCCGTGCCCGTCAAGTGGGTGGCGCTGGAGAGCCTGGAGAGCCGCGTCTACAGCACCAAGAGCGACGTGGTGAGAGCCCAAAACAGCTCAAAACAGCCCCAAAACAGCCCAAAACAGTTCCAAAACGGCCCAAAAGAGCCCCCAAACTGCCCAGAACAGCCCAAACAGCCCCAAAACTGCCCTGAAACACCCCAAAACAGCCCCGAAACTGTCCAAAACTGCCCCAAAACTGCCCCAAACTGCCCAAACCTGCTCAAAACCAGTCCCAAAACAGCCCAAAACAGCCCCAAACAGCCCAGAAACTGCCCAAAACAGCCCCAAACAGCCCCAAAACAGTCCCAAAACAGCCCAAAAGAGCCTGAAACACCTTGGAACAGCCCAAACACAGCCCAAACCAGCCCCAAACACCCTGAATCAGCCCCAAACCAGCCTAAACGCCCCTCAAACCACCCTGAAACGCCCCAGAAGCACTCCAAAACATGCCCAAACTACCCCAAAACTGCCACAAAACACCCCCAAACACCATAAACCGGTCCAAAACACCCCAAAACCACCCTGAAACACCCCAAAATCACCCTGAAACAGCCCAAAACACCCCAAAACACCCTAAACCGGTCCAAAACACCCCAAACCAGTCCAAAACGCCCCCAAAACCACCCCAAACCAGCCCAAAACACCCTAAACCTGTCCAAAACACCCCAAACCGGTCCAAAACACCCCCAAATCACCCCGAAACAGCCCAAAACACCCCAAAACACCATAAATCACCCCAAAATCACCCCGAAACACCCCTGGGACCCCCTGAAACACCCCCCCCCCCCCCCCTTCCAGCCAATGGGAAGGGGAGCTTCGGGCCCCCCCCCAGCCAATGGGAGGGAGCGTCCGGGTGGATCCCAGCCCCCAGGCAGCGGGAGGAGGATACGGGGAGGGATCGCAGCCAACGGGAGGGCGGCGGCGGGGGATCACAGCCAATGGGAGGGCGGCGGCGGGAGGCGGCAGCCAATGGGAGCACGGCCGCAGTATTGTACTGCCCCCCAGTGGTCGTTCGGGGTGACGATGTGGGAGGTCCTGGCGCGCGGCCGCACCCCCTACCCCGGGCTGGAGAACGGCGACGTCTACGAGTACCTGCGGGGGGGGCAGCGGCTGAGGGCGCCCCCTGGCTGCCCCCCGGAGCTGTGAGTGCCCCATAGGGACCCATAGAGCCCCATAGAGCCCCATTGCCCCCATAGCCCCATAGAGCCCCATAGAGCCCCATTGCCCCCATAGCCCCATAGAGCCCCATAGCCCCATAGACCCCCATAGACTCCCATAGAGCCCCATTACCCCCATAGCCCCATAGAGCCCCATAGAGCCCCATAGAGCCCCATTGCCCCCATAGCCCCATAGAGCCCCATAGCCCCACAGAGCCCCATAGCCCCACAGAGCCCCATAGAGCCCCAAAGCCCCATAGACCCCCATAGACTCCCATAGAGCCCCATTACCCCCATAGCCCCATAGAGCCCCATAGCCCCACAGAGCCCCATAGAGCCCCATTGCTCCCACAGCCCCATTGCCCCCATAGCCCCATTGAGCTCCATAACCCCATAGAGCCCACACAGCCCCATAGAGCCCCACAGAGCCCCATTGCCCCCCGTTGCCCCCCAGGTACTCGCTGATGCTCCGCTGCTGGGCCGCCGACCCCCGGGACAGACCAAGCTTCACCGAGCTGGGGGGGGCGCTGGGGGGGGCTCTGCGGTCCCTGCCCCCCCCTCCCCAGGGCCCCCCCGACCCCCCCCTCTACGTCAACATGGGGGAGGGGGGGGCGGCGGGGGGGGGCAAGGACGGGGGGGGCGACCCCGAGCCCCCCCCGGCCCCCCCCGCCAGCGATGGGGGGGGGGGCGGCCCCGGACGCTACGTGGTTTGCCCGCCCCCCCCCACCGGGGACCTCCCCATGGACCCCCCCGCCCCATTGGGCTGTGCCTGAGGGGGGGGGGGGAACGGAAAGTGGAGACCCCCTCCCCCCCTTCCCCTGCACCCCCAAAGCTGAGGCATGGCCAGGGACCCCCCCTGCACCCTCCCAATGGGAAACCCCCAATGGGACCCCCCCCTGCACCCCCTAATGGGACCCTCCAGGTACTGGGGTGAATCGGGACCCCCCCCCCGAATGGAATGGGACATTCCAATGAGACCCCCCCAGTGGGACCCTCCAGGTACTGGGGTGCCCCGGGCCCCCCCTCCAATGGAATGGGACATCCCAATGGGACCCCCCCAATGGGACCCCCCCAATGGGACCCCCCCAATGGGACCCTCCAGGTACTGGGGTGAACCAGGACCCCCCCCGAATGGAATGGGACATTTCAATGAGACCCCCCCAGTGAGACCCTCCAGGTACTGGGGTGCCCTGGGCCCCCCCTCCAATGGAATGGGACAGCCCAATGGGACCCCCCCAAGAGGACCCCCCAATGGGAACCCCCAATGGGACCCCCCCGCAGCCCCCAATGGGACCCCCCCATAAGATGGGAACCCCCAAAAAGGGACCCCCCCCTCTGCAACCCCAATGGGACCCTCCAGGTACTGGGGTGCCCTAGGCCCCTCCCAATGGAATGGGACATCCCAATGGGACCCCCCCAATGGGACCCCCCCAATGGGACCCCCCCACTGGGACCCCCCCAGGTACTGGGGAGCCCTGGGGCACCCCCAAAAGGGACCCCCCCCAAGTGATGGGGACCCCCAAAGGGATGGGACCCCCCCCCCCCCACAATGGTACCTCCCACCATGGGGACCCCCCCATTGCCCCCCCCCTCCGCGACCCCCAAATAAACCCACGTGACCTGCGCCGGGCTCTGCTTATTGGGGGGGGGGGGGGCCGACCCTGCGTTAAACCACGCCCACCAAGCCCTCCAGCCAATAGGCACCCGGCTTTCGTTGCTAGGTGACTCCAGGGGTGGAGGCAGCACAGCCAATGAGAGAGCCGCGCCGCGGAAGCGGCCAATAGGAAGCGGTTATGCCCCCTGGGCCCGCCCCTCCACGCTGATAGACAGCTGAGCCAGCCAATGGGAGGGCGCGGGGTCGCCTTGGCCACGCCTCCGCTTAGCCCCCCCGGGCTATCAAATGGGCCGCCCCGTCCGCGCTCTCATCCAATGAGAACCCTCCTTCTATCGCCCCTCCCACTGACCCCCCCAATCAGCGCCCCCTTTACAAAGCGCGGCCGGGATTTGAGTGGGAAGCCGTGATTTTGGGATGCTGGGGATGGGATTTGCGGTAAAACTTCCCATTTTAGGGACAAAAGGGATGGGATTGGGGAAGGGGAAAAAACCCGGTTATTTTTAACCTGAAATGGACATTCCAGAGGTTTGGAATTGGGGTGAAGGTGGTGGAATTCCCACTTTTAGGGGTGGAATTCCCAATTTAGGGTGGAATTCCCACTTTTGGGGGTGGAATTCCCAATTTTAGTGGTGGAATTCCCGATTTTAGGGAAGGAATTCCCAATTTTAGGGAAGGAATTCCCAATTTGGGGTGGAATTCCCACTTTTAGAGATGGAATTCCCAATTTTAGGGGCGGCATTCCCTTTTTTAGGGTTGGAATTCCCACTTTTAGTGTGGAATTCCCAATTTTGGGGATAGAATTCTCAATTTTAGTGGTGGAATTCCCAATTTGGGGGCAGAATTCCCACTTTAGGGGTGGAATTCCCACTTTTTGGCATGGAATTCCCACTTTTAGGCTCTATTTCATCTTTTGGGGGGTCAGAATTCCCATTTTGGGGACCAGAATTCCCATTTCTGGGACCAGAATTCCCATTCCTGGGCTGTATTTCCCAAGTTTGGGGCCAGATTTGCCATTTTTGGACCATCATTCCCAAGATTTGGATCTTATTCCCCATTTTGGCGCCAAATTCCTCAGATTTTGTGCCAAATTCCTCAATTTTGGGGCCAAAATCCCCATTTTTGGTCGCTTATTCCCCATTTTTGGGCCAAATTCCTCAATTTCGAAGCCAAAATCCCCATTTTTGGTCTCTTATTCCCCATTTTGGGGCCAAATTCCTCAATTTTGGCGCCGAAATCCCCATTTTTGGTCTCTTATTCCCCATTTTTGGGCCAAATTCCTCAGCTTTTGTGCCAAATTTCTCAATTCTGAGGCCAAATCCCCTTTTTTTTGGTCCCTTATTCCCGATTTTGGCCCAAATTCCTCAATTCTGGGGGCAAAATCCCCATTTTTGGTCCCTTATTTCCCATTTTGGGGCCAAATCCCTCAGATTTTGGGCCAAATTCCCCATTTTTGATTCCTTATTTCCCATTTTTGGGCCATTTTCCCTCATTTGAGCTTTATTTTTGACCCCTCCCCTATTTCCACCCCCCTCATTCCCCTCCCCCCCTCCACTTTTGGGCTCAAATCACCTCATTTCGGCTGCTCCCTTTAACCGACGGGGTAGGAACCAAAGAGCCCCGGAACCTTCCTTGCGCGAACCCGCTCCGCCCCGGAAGTGACGCAGCGCGGGACTCCCGAGCCGCCGCTCGGCCTGTGCCGCACTCAAACGGGCCCGGGCTGCCGGGGGGGCCTCTCTGAGGTGATTCGGGGTCCCCCCCCTTCCCATGAGGTAAATGGGGGTCCTTTGGGTGCCCCCCTTTTCCCTATGGAATTCGGGGTGTGTCCCCCCCCCCCCCTTTAACCGGTTCTCCCCCCCCCCCCCCAAGATCATGGCCGAGGGGGACCCCAAGGAGCCGGGGGGGGCCCCATTGGACGCCGGACGCGCCCCCCCCCGGCCCCGCCGCCCCCCGGCCCGAACCTTGGTGCGGAACCGGCGCTTTGCGGCCTTGCAGGAGCTGCTGCGGGGTAAGGGGGTGCAATGGGGTAATGGGGGTAATGGGGGTATTGGGGGGTAATGAGGGTAATGGGGGGTAATGGGGGCGATGGGGGTAATGGGGGGTAATGGAGGTAATGGGGGCAATGGGGGCAATGGGGGTGATAGGGGTAATGGGGGTAATGGAGGCAATGGGGGTAATGGGGGCAATGGGGGCAATGGGGGCAATGGGGCAATAGGGGGAATGGGGGTAAGAGGTAATGGAGGTAATGGGGGGTAATGGGGTAATGGGGGCAATGGGGCAATGAGGTAATGGGGGGTAATGGAGGCAATGGGGTAATGGGGGCAATGGGGTAATGGGGGCAATGGGGGAATGGGGGCAATGGGGGTAATGGAGGCAATGGGGTAATGGGGGCAATGGGGTAATGGAGGCAATGGGGTAATGGGGGCAATGGGGTAATGGGGGCAATGGGGGTAATGGGGGCAATGGGGTAATGGGGGCAATGGGGTAATGGGGGCAATGGGGTAATGGGGGCAATACATTGGGGGCCTCCCCTATCGAATGGGTGCTCCCATTACACTTGCAGGGGGTTCCCCATTGTCCCCTTTATCTTTGTGCCCCCATTACCCCCCTTACCCCCATTGCCCCCCATACCCCATGCTCACCCCCCAGAGGGGCAGTACTTCAGCGAGCAGGAGATGCGCGCCCGGGAGCCCCTGCTCTACCAGCACTACATTGGGCAGTACCAAGAGGGGGACCCCCCCTCGGCCCCCCCCCCCGGGGGGACCCCCCCCTCGCTCTCGGCCCTGCTCCTGCGCTCCATGGAGGAGGCGGCCGTGCAGCAGCGCCTGAGCCTGCAGCGCCTGCGGGATGGGGGTGAGCAGGCGATCCCCAGGGATAATGGGGGCCTATGGGGAATGGGGGCCTATGGGATAATGGGGGCCTATGGGGAATGGGGGCCTATGGGATAATGGGGGCCTATGGGGAATGGGGGCCTATGGGGAATGGGGGCCTATGGGATAATGGGGGCCTATGGGGAATGGGGGCCTATGGGGAATGGGGGTCCTATGGGGAATGGGGGTCCTATGGGGAATGGGGGCCTATGGGGAATGGGGGCCTACGGGATAATGGGGGTCCTATGGGGAATGGGGGCCTATGGGATAATGGGGGCCTATGGGGAATGGGGGCCTATGGGATAATGGGGGCCTATGGGGAATGGGGGTCCTATGGGGAATGGGGGTCCTATGGGGAATGGGGGCCTACGGGATAATGGGGGTCCTATGGGGAATGGGGGCCTATGGGATAATGGGGGCCTATGGGGAATGGGGGTCCTATGGGGAATGGGGGTTCTATGGGGAATGGGGTCCTATGGGGAATGGGGGCCTATGGGATAATGGGGGCCTATGGGGAATGGGGGCCTATGGGGAATGGGGGTCCTATGGGGAATGGGGGCCTTAGGGATAATGGGGGTCCTATGGGGAATGGGGGTCCTATGGGGAATGGGGGCCTTAGGGATAATGGGGGTCCTATGGGGAATGGGGGCCTATGGGATAATGGGGGTCCTATGGGGAATGGGGGTCCTATGGGGAATGGGGGCCTTAGGGATAATGGGGGCCTATGGGGAATGGGGGCCTTAGGGATAATGGGGGTCCTATGGGGAATGGGGGCCTTAGGGGTAATGGGGGTCCTATGGGGAATGGGGGCCTATGGGGAATGGGGGCCTACGGGATAATGGGGGTCCTATGGGGAATGGGGGCCTACGGGATAATGGGGGTCCTATGGGGAATGGGGGCCTACGGGATAATGGGGGTCCTATGGGGAATGGGGGCCTATGGGGAATGGGGGCCTACGGGATAATGGGGGTCCTATGGGGAATGGGGTCCCTATGGGGAATGGGGGCCTTAGGGATAATGGGGTCCCTATGGATATGAGGGGCCTCCCTATGGATACAGGGGGGGTCTGAGCTCACACCTTTGTGCGTCCCCCCAGATGACGACGGGGACGCCTCCCCCCCCCACATCCCGGACGCATCCGAGCGGGAGCTGCTCCGCGCCGAGTTCCTTTCCCGCATGGAGCAGCGCTTCCTGGAGGCCAGGACCGGGAATTCGACTACAGGTACCCCCCCGATCCCCCCATTCCCTCCTTATCCCCCCCTATTCCCTCCTTATCCCCCCATTCCCCCCTTATCCCCCCCCATTCCCCCCCTTATCCCCCCCATTCCCCCCTTATCCCCCCATTCCCTCCTTATCCCCCCCATTCCCTCCTTATCCCCCATTCCCCCCTTATCCCCCCCATTCCCTCCTTATTCCCCCATTCCCTCCTTATCCCCCCCATTCCCCCCTTATCCCCCCCATTCCCTCCTTATCCCCCCATTCCCTCCTTATCCCCCCCATTCCCCCTTATCCCCCCCATTCCCCCTTATCCCCCCATTCCCTCCTTATCCCCCCATTCCCTCCTTATCCCCCCCATTCCCCCCATTCCCAGCCAGGTGGACGGGAATGCCGACCTGGATCTCGGGATCATCGCGGAGCGCGATGCTGAGGAGCGCTACTTCGATGCCGAGGAGCCAGCGCCGCCCCCCCCCTGCATAAAGGGGGGACCCCCCCATCACCCCCCCCGTGTGTTGGGTTTGGGGTAAAAAGAGGGGATTTTGGGTCAAAAAAGGGGTTTGGGGGTGAAAAAGTGGATTTTGGGGGAAAAGGGGGTTTTTTTTGGGGAAAAAGGGGTTTTGGGGTGAAAAAGGGGTTTTTTTGGGGCTAAAGGGTTTTTGGGGGGAAAAAAGTGGATTTTGGGTAAAAAGAGGTTTTTAGGGTTAAAAAAGGGGTTTGGGGTCAAAAAGGTTTTTTGGGGTAAAAAGGATTTGGGGTAAAAGGGGGTTTTGAAAGAGATTTGGGTAAAAGGGATTTTTGGGTCAAAAGGGGTTTTGGGGTAAAAGAGGGGGTTTGGGGGAAAAGGGTTTTCTGGGCGTGGAGAGGGGATTTTTGGGGTGAAAAAGGAGGTTTTTGGGTGCGGAGGAGCCCCATTTCCTGCCCCTCCCCCCCCGATGGATGTTTTAGCTTCTCCAGCCCCAAAACCGCCCAAATTGAGCCAAAGAAAGAGGAACTTGGGACCACTTAATAAGAGTTTAATGGGGGGGGGGGTGTATTTTGGGGTGAAAAAGGTGGATTTTGGGTGCACACAGAATGGGGTTGGCTCCAAATGGGGTTTGGGTGGAAAAGGCTCGGTTTTGGGGTGAAAAAGGGGTTTTGGGGGTACCAAGGGGGGGTTGGGGCTCTGGGTCGCTGTTTTGGGGTAGAAAAGCGATGGTTTGGGTCCAAAGCGGTGCTTTTGGGTGAAAAAGGCTGGTTTGGGGCTGGTTTGGGGTTGGTTTGGGGCTGGTTTGGGGGCGGTTTGGGGCTGGTTTGGGGCTGGTTTGGGGCTGGTTTGGGGCGGTTTGGGGCGGTTTGGGGCTGGTTTGGGGCTGGTTTGGGGCTGGTTTGGGGCTGGTTTGGGGCTGGTTTGGGGCTGGTTGGGGCTGGTTTGGGGCGGTTTGGGGCGGTTTGGGGCTGGTTTGGGGCGGTTTGGGGCGGTTTGGGGCTGGTTTGGGGCGGTTTGGGGCGGTTTGGGGCTGGTTTGGGGGTGGTTTGGGGCGGTTTGGGGCTGGTTTGGGGCGGTTTGGGGCGGTTTGGGGCGGTTTGGGGCTGGTTTGGGGTGGTTTGGGGCGGTTTGAGGCTGGTTGGGGCTGGTTTGGGGCGGTTTGGGGCGGTTTGGGCTGGTTTGGGGGTGGTTTGGGGCGGTTTGGGGCTGGTTTGGGCTGGTTTGGGGCGGTTTGAGGCGGTTTGAGGCGGTTTTGGGCTCTTTTCAGCTGCACTTGCAGGTTTGGGGCCATTTGGGGCCATTTTGGGGCCATTTTAGGCTGTTTTGGGTCCGTTTCTGTTGCACTTCCAGGTTTTACCTATTTCAGGTCTATTTTGGGGCCATTTGGGGCCGTTTTGGGTCCGTTTGGGGCCATTTTGGGTCCGTTTGAGGCCGTTTGGGTCCGTTGAGCCGTTTTTGGGTCCGTTTGAGGCCGTTTTTGGGTCCGTTTGGGGCCATTCTGGGTCCGTTTTGAGGCCGTTTTGGGGCTGTTTGAGGCCGTTTTGGCTGGGTCCGTTTGTCGTTTGAGGCCGTTTTGGGGCTGTTTGAGGCCGTTTTGGGTCCGTTTGAGGCCGGTTTGGGTCCATTTGAGGCCGTTTTGGGTCCATTTGAGGCCGTTTTGGGTCCGTTTGGGGCCGTTTTGGGTCCGTTTGGGGCTGTTTTGGGGCTGTTTGGGGCCATTTTGGGTCCGTTTGAGGCCGTTTTGGGTCCGTTTGAGGCTGTTTTGGGTCCGTTTGAGGCCGTTTTGGGTCCATTTGAGGCCGTTTTGGGTCCGTTTGGGGCCGTTTTGGGTCCGTTTGGGGCCGTTTTGGGGCTGTTTGGGGCCATTTTGGGTCCGTTTGAGGCCGTTTTGGGTCCGTTTGAGGCCGTTTTGGGTCCATTTGAGGCCGTTTTGGGTCCGTTTGGGGCCGTTTTGGGTCCGTTTGAGGCCGTTTTGGGGCCGTTTGAGGCCGTTTTGGGGCCGTTTGGGGCCGTTTTGGGGCCGTTTGGGGCCATTCTGGGTCCGTTTGAGCCGTTTTGGGGCTGTTTGAGGCCGGTTTGGGTCCGTTTGAGGCCGGTTTGGGTCCATTTGAGGCCGTTTTGGGTCCGTTTGGGGCCGTTTTGGGTCCGTTTGAGGCTGTTTTGGGGCTGTTTGAGGCCGTTTTGGGTCCGTTTGGGGCCGTTTTGGGTCCATTTGAGGCCGTTCTGGGTCCGTTTGGGGCTGTTTTGGGTCCGTTTGAGGCCGTTCTGGGTCCGTTTGGGGCTGTTTTGGGGCCGTTTGGGGCCATTTTGGGTCCGTTTGGGCCATTTTGGGTCCGTTTGGGTCCGTTTTGGGGCCGTTTGGGGCCGTTTTGGGTCCGTTTGGGGCCGTTCCGGGGCGGTCTCAGCTGCACTTGCAGGCCCGCACCACCATGTCCGAGAGCTGCTCCACGCGCGCCTTGCGCCCCACGTAGTAAACGATGGGGAGCGGGTCCAGGCTCTGGGGCACGCAGCAGGGGGCGGCCGAGCCCCCCGGGTTGTGCTGCGTGTAGAGGGCCAGCACCTGCGGCAGGGACCCCCATGAGCCGTGGGGCAGGAGCCACACTTATGGGGCAGAGCCGCACTTATGGGGCAGAGCCGCACTTATGGGGCAGGAGCCGCACTTATGGGGCAGAGCCGCGCTTATGGGGCAGGAGCCGCGCTTATGGGGCAGGAGCCGCGCTTATGGGGCAGGAGCCACACTTATGGGGCAGAGCCGCACTTATGGGGCAGAGCCGCACTTATGGGGCAGAGCCGCACTTATGGGGCAGGACCCACACTTATGGGGCAGAGCCGCACTTATGGGGCAGGACCCACACTTATGGGGCAGAGCCGCGCTTATGGGGCAGGAGCCACACTTATGGGGCAGAGCCGCGCTTATGGGGCAGAGCCGCACTTATGGGGCAGAGCCGCGCTTATGGGGCAGAGCCGCACTTATGGGGCAGGACCCACGCTTATGGGCTGGAGCCGCGCTTATGGGGCTGGAGCCGCGCTTATGGGGCAGAGACGCGCTTATGGGGCAGAGACGCGCTTATGGGGCAGAGACGCGCTTATGGGGCAGAGACGCGCTTATGGGGCTGGAGCCACACTTACGGGTCCCAGCCCCCACCCAAGGCTCCCAGCCCCACACTTGTGGGTCGTGCCCCACACTTACGGGTCCCAGCCCCACACTTATGGGTCACGCCCCACACTTACAGCTCCCACCCCATCTATAGCTCCCAGCCCCACACTTATGGGTCCCGGCCCCCCACTTATGGCTCCCAGCCCCATCCATAGCTCCCACCCCCATCTATAGCTCCCAGCCCCACATTTATGGGTCCAGCCCCACTCTTATGGCTCCCATCCCACCCTTATGGCTCTCACCCCCATCTATAGCTCCCAGCCCCACACTTATGGGTCCAGCCCCACACTTACAGCTCCCACCCCCATCTATAGCTCCCAGCCCCACACTTATGGGTCCCGGCCCCCCACTTATGGCTCCCCAGCCCCATCCATAGCTCCCACCCCCATCTATAGCTCCCAGCCCCACATTTATGGGTCCAGCCCCACTCTTATGGCTCCCATCCCACCCTTATGGCTCTCACCCCCCATCTATAGCTCCCAGCCCCACACTTATGGGTCCCGGCCCCCCACTTATGGCTCCCAGCCCCATCCATAGCTCCCACCCCCATCTATAGCTCCCAGCCCCACATTTATGGGTCCAGCCCCACTCTTATGGCTCCCATCCCACCCTTATGGCTCTCACCCCCATCTATAGCTCCCAGCCCCACACTTATGGGTCCCGGCCCCCCACTTATGGCTCCCAGCCCCATCCATAGCTCCCACCCCCATCTATAGCTCCCAGCCCCACATTTATGGGTCCAGCCCCACTCTTATGGCTCCCATCCCACCCTTATGGCTCTCACCCCCATCTATAGCTCCCAGCCCCACACTTATGGGTCCCGGCCCCCCACTTATGGCTCCCAGCCCCATCCATAGCTCCCACCCCCATCTATAGCTCCCAGCCCCACATTTATGGGTCCAGCCCCACTCTTATGGCTCCCATCCCACCCTTATGGCTCTCACCCCCATCTATAGCTCCCAGCCCCACACTTATGGGTCCCGGCCCCCCACTTATGGCTCCCAGCCCCATCCATAGCTCCCACCCC
>NC_137764.1:394887-438351 GCF_963264785.1 Psittacula echo
CAGACCCGGACCCATAGACCCGGACCCATAGATCCGGACCCATAGATCCGGACCCACAGACCCGGACCCACAGACCCGGACCCATAGACCCGGCCCCACAGACCCGGACCCACAGACCCGGCCTATTAGATCCGGACCCATAGACCCGGACCCATAGATCCGGACCCATAGATCCGGACCCACAGACCCGGACCCACAGACCCGGACCCATAGATCCGGACCCACAGACCCGGACCCACAGACCCGGACCCATAGATCCGGACCCATAGACCCGGACCCACAGACCCGGACCCATAGATCCGGACCCATAGATCCGGACCCATAGACCCGGACCCATAGATCCGGACCCATAGACCCGGACCCATAGACCCGGACCCACAGACTCGGACCCATAGATCCAGACCCATAGACCCGGACCAACAGACCCGGACCCACAGACCCGGACCCACAGACCCGGACCCATAGACCCGGACCAACAGACCCGGACCCACAGACCCGGACCCACAGACTCGGACCCATAGATCCGGACCCACAGACCCGGACCCATAGACCCGGACCAACAGACCCGGACCCACAGACCTGGACCCACAGACCCGGACCCATAGATCCGGACCCACAGACTCGGACCCATAGACCCGGACCCACAGACCCGGACCCATAGACCCGGACCCCACGGACGGGCCCGCCGTGCCCGGCCCTGCCCGGGCGGTTCCATCGCAGGCCCTGCCCCGGGGGGGGCGGAGCCCGGTCCCGGTCTCTCGGAGCCTCCCGGAGCCGCTCCCGGCGCCGGCGCCCCCCCCCCGGGATGGAGCCCGCGAAGAAAATCGCGATCTTCGGAGCTACCGGAAGGACCGGGAGGGCCACGGTGGAGCTGGCGGTGGAGGAGGGTAACGGGGGGTAACGGGGAGCAATGGGGGCAATGGGGCAATGGGGGCAATGGGGGCAATGGGGGTAATGGGGGGAATGGGGGCAATGGGGGCAATGGGGGGAATGGGGGCAATGGGGGCAATGGGGGCAATGGGGGCAATGGGGGCAATGGGGGTAATGGGGGGAATGGGGGCAATGGGGGCAATGGGGGGAATGGGGGCAATGGGGGCAATGGGGGCAATGGGGGTAATGGGGGTAATGGGGGGAATGGGGGCAATGGGGGCAATGGGGGTAATGGGGGTAATGGGGCAATGGGGGTAATGGGGGCAATGGGGGCAATGGGGCAATGGGGGTAATGGGGCAATGGGGGTAATGGGGGGAATGGGGGCAATGGGGGCAATGGGGGGAATGGGGGCAATGGGGGCAATGGGGGTAATGGGGGTAATAGGGGCAATGGGGGTAATGGGGGTAATGGGGGCAATGGGGGTAATGGGGGCAATGGGGGCAATGGGGGCAATGGGGGTAATGGGGGTAATAGGGGCAATGGGGGTAATGGGGGTAATGGGTAATGGGGGTAATGGGGGTAATGGGGGCAATGGGGGTAATGGGGGTAATGGGGGCAATGGGGGCAATGGGGGCAATGGGGGTAATGGGGGCAATGGGGGTAATGGGGGTAATGGGGGTAATGGGGGCAATGGGGGCAATGGGGGTAATGGGGGTAATGGGGGCAATGGGGGCAATGGGGGTAATGGGGGTAATGGGGGCAATGGGGGTAATGGGGGTAATGGGGGTAATGGGGGCAATGGGGGTAATGGGGGGTAACGGGGGGCAATGGGGCAATGGGGTAATGGGGGCAATGGGGGTAATGGGGGCAATGGGGGTAATGGGGGTAATGGGGGTAATGGGGTAATGGGGGTAATGGGGGTAATGGGGCAATGGGGGCAATGGGGGTAATGGGGGGTAACGGGGGGCAATGGGGCAATGGGGTAATGGGGGCAATGGGGGTAATGGGGGTAATGGGGGTAATGGGGGCAATGGGGGTAATGGGGGTAATGGGGGCAATGGGGGTAATGGGGGTAATGGGGGCAATGGGGGCAATGGGGGCAATGGGGGAATGGGGTAATGGGGGTAATGGGGGCAATGGGGGCAATGGGGGAATGGGGCGATGGGGGGAATGGGGGGAATGGGGGCAATGGGGGCAATGGGGGTAATGGGGGCGATGGGGGGAATGGGTTCTGTGGGGCAGGGGGGGTTCTGTGGGGCAGGGGGGGTTCTGTGGGGCCAGCCCAGTCTGCCCGGGGCTGATAGAGCTGCCCTAGGGCAGGTGCAGCCCATGTGGGGCTGATAGAGCCTGGGAGAGCCCCACAGAGCCGGCAAGAGCCAGATAGGGCAGGCGGAGCCCAATGTGGGGCAGCTGTGGGGCCAGATAGGGTCCTATGGGCCCATAGAGCCCTATGAGGCTGGATAGAGCCCTATGAGGCTGCACAGAGCCCTGTGGGCCCATAGCATCCTATGGGGCTGGATACAGCGCTATGGGACCATAGAGCCCTATGGGGTTGTACAAAGCCCTATGGGACCATAGAGCCCTATGGGGCTGGCAGAGCCCCATGGGACCATAGAGCCCTATGGAGTTGTATAGAGCCCTATGGGACCATATAGCCCTATGGGGTTGTACAGAGCCCTATGGGACCATGGAGACCCATGGGGCCGCGGAGAGCCCTATGGGGCTGGATAGAGCCCTATGGGACCATAGAGCCCTATGGGACCATGGAGCCCTATGGGGCCGGCAGCGCTCTATGGGACCATGGAGTCCTATGGGGCCGCGCAGAGCCCTATGGGACCATGGAGCCCTATGGGGTTGTACGGAGCCCTATGGGACCATAGAGCCCTATGGGGCCGGCAGAGCCCTATGGGACCACGGAGCCCTATGGGACAATGGAGCCCTATGGGGCCGGCAGCGCCCTATGGGACCATGGAGCCCTATGGGGTTGTACAGAGCCCTATGGGACCACGGAGCCCTATGGGACCATGGAGCCCTATGGGGCCGCGCAGCGCCCTATGGGGTTGTAGAGAGCCCTATGGGACCACGGAGCCCTATGGGACCATAGAGCCCTATGGGGCCGGCAGAGCCCTATGGGACCATGGAGCCCTATGGGGTTGTACAGAGCCCTATGGGACCACGGAGCCCTATGGGACCATAGAGCCCTATGGGACCATGGAGCCCTATGGGGTTGTAGAGAGCCCTATGGGACCACGGAGCCCTATGGGACCATAGAGCCCTATGGGGCCGGCAGAGCCCTATGGGACCATGGAGCCCTATGGGGTTGTACAGAGCCCTATGGGACCACGGAGCCCTATGGGACCATAGAGCCCTATGGGGCCGCGCAGCGCCCTATGGGGTTGTAGAGAGCCCTATGGGACCACGGAGCCCTATGGGACCATAGAGCCCTATGGGGCCGGCAGAGCCCTATGGGACCATGGAGCCCTATGGGGTTGTAGAGAGCCCTATGGGACCACGGAGCCCTATGGGACCATAGAGCCCTATGGGGCCGGCAGAGCCCTATGGGACCATGGAGCCCTATGGGGTTGTAGAGAGCCCTATGGGACCACGGAGCCCTATGGGACCATAGAGCCCTATGGGGCCGGCAGAGCCCTATGGGACCATGGAGCCCTATGGGGCCGGCAGCGCCCCGGTGCACAGCGCCCCCTGTCGCGCAGGCCTGGCGGTGACGGTGCTGGTTCGGGACCCGGCGCGGCTCCCGGCGCCGCTGCCCCCGGTCCGGGTCGTGCTCGGGGACGCGCGGGACCCCGCGGCCGTGGCCGAGGCCGTGCGGGGCCAGGACGGGGTCATCATCGCGCTGGGCACCGGCAGCGACCTCGGTACCGGAGCCCCGCAGGACGCGCGGGGGCAGCCCCATAGAACCCCATAGAACCCCATAGACCCACACATGGGGGCTGCCCCATAGAGCCCCATAGAACCCCATAGAGCCCCATAGACCCACACATGGGGGCTGCCCCATAGACCCCATAGAACCCCATAGAGCCCCATAGACCCACACATGGGGGCTGCCCCATAGAACCCCATAGAACCCCATAGAGCCCCATAGACCCACACATGGGGGCTGCCCCATAGACCCCATAGACCCACACATGGGGGCTGCCCCATAGAGCCCCATAGAACCCCATAGAGCCCCATAGACCCACACATGGGGGCTGCCCCATAGACCCCATAGACCCACACATGGGGGCTGCCCCATAGAACCCCATAGAGCCCCATAGAGCCCCATAGACCCACACATGGGGGCTGCCCCATAGACCCCATAGACCCACACATGGGGGGCAGCCCCATAGAACCCCATAGAACCCCATAGACCCACACATGGGGGCTGCCCCATAGAGCCCCATAGAACCCCATAGACCCACACATGGGGGGCAGCACCATAGAACCCCATAGAGCCCCATAGAGCCCCATAGACCCACACATGGGGGGCAGCCCCATAGAACCCCATAGACCCACACATGGGGGCTGCCCCATAGACCCCATAGAGCAACACTTGGGGGGCAGCCCTATAGAGCCCCATAGAACCCCATAGACCCACACATGGGGGCTGCCCCATAGAGCCCGATAGAACCCCATAGACCCACACATGGGGGCTGCCCCATAGAACCCCATAGAGCAACACTTGGGGGGCAGCCCCATAGAACCCCATAGACCCACACATGGGGGCAGCCCCATAGAACCCCATAGACCCACACATGGGGGCAGCCCCATAGAACCCCATAGACCCACACATGGGGGGCAGCCCCATAGAACCCCATAGCCCCCCCCGTGTGGGGCAGCCCCATAGCGCCCGCTGTGCCCCCAGGCCCCACCACGGTGATGTCAGAGGGCACCAGAACCATCGTGGAGGCCATGAAGGCTCACGGGGTCCGCAAGGTCGTCGCCTGCCTCTCGGGTGGGTGCCCCCCCCCGACCCCCATAACCCAAGGTCCCGGTCCTGCCCCCCCCATCCCTCCCCATCCCCCCCCATTCCCCCCCCATTTCCCCCCATTCCCCCCCCATTTCCCCCCATCCCTCCCCATCCCCCCCCATTCCCCCCCCATTTCCCCCCATTCCCCCCCCATTCCCTCCCCATTCCCCCCCCATTCCCTCCCCATCCCTCCCCATCCCTCCCCATTCCCCCCCCATTCCCCCCCCATTCCCCCCCCATTCCCCCCCATTCCCTCCCCATCCCTCCCCATCCCTCCCCATCCCCCCCCATTCCCTCCCCATTCCCATCCCGTTCCCATCCCGTTCCCATCCCATTCCCGCAGCGTTCCTGCTCTGGGACCTGCAGAAGGTGCCCCCGCGGCTGCTGCCGGTGACCGAGGATCACATCCGGATGCACCGGATCCTGCAGGATTCGGGCCTCGACTGCGTCTCTGTGATGCCGCCCCACATCTCCGGTACGGGACCGGACGGGCCCCAGGGATCCCCCCATTCCCATTGCCCCTTCTCCCGGTATCCCATTATCCCAGAATTCCCAAATCCCATTATCCCGGTATCCCATTATCCCAGAATCATTAAATCCCATTATCCCGGTATCCCATTATCCCAGAATTCCCAAATCCCATTATCCCGGTATCCCATTATCCCAGAATCATTAAATCCCATTATCCCGGTATCCCATTATCCCAGAATTCCCAAATCCCATTATCCCGGTATCCCATTATCCCAGAATTCCCAAATCCCATTATCCCGGTATCCCATTATCCCAGAATCATTAAATCCCATTATCCCGGTACCCATTATCCCAGAATTCCCAAATCCCATTATCCCGGTATGCCATTATCCCAGAATTCCCAAATCCCATTATCCCGGTATCCCATTATCCCAGAATCATTAAATCCCATTATCCCGGTATCCCATTATCCCAGAAATCCCAAATCCCATTATTCCATCATCACCAAACCCTGGTATCCCAGAATCACCTTCTCCCAGAATCCCTGCATCCAATTATCCCAGTATCCCATTATCCCATAATCACCCTACCCTATTATTCCCTCATCCCATTATCTCATTATCCTGGTACCCCGTTATCCCAGTATCCCTAAATCCCATTATCACATTGGTATCCCATTATCCTATTATCCCATTGGTATCCCATTTTTATCCCACCGTTATCCCATCGCTATCCCACCGTTATCCCATCGTTATTCCACTGTTATCCCACCGTTATCCCATCGTTATCCCACTGTTATCCCATCGTTATCCCACTGTTATCCCATTGCTATCCCATTCTTATCCCACTGTTATCCCATTGCTATCCCATCGTTATCCCATTGCTATCCCATCGTTATCCCATTGTTATCCCATCGTTATCCCATCGCTATCCCACTGTTATCCCATCGTTATCCCATTGTTATCCCATCGTTATCCCATCGCTATCCCACTGTTATCCCATCGCTATCCCATCGCTATCCCACTGTTATCCCATCGTTATCCCATCTTTATCCCATTGCTATCTCATCGTTATCCCATTGTTATCCCACTGTTATCCCATCGTTATCCCATTGTTATCCCATCGCTATCCCATCGTTATCCCATCGTTATCCCATCGTTATCCCATTGCTATCCCATCGCTATCCCATCGTTATCCCATCGCTATCCCGTTGTTATCCCATCGTTATCCCATCATTATCCCATCGCTATCCCGTTGTTATCCCACCGCTATCCCATCACTATCCCATTGCTATCCCGTTGTTATCCCATCGCTATCCCATCGTTATCCCACCGCTATCCCATCACTATCCCATTGTTATCCTGTTGTTATCCCATCGCTATCCCGTTGCTATCCCGTTGCTATCCCGTTGTTATCCCGTTGTTATCCCGTTGCTATCCTGTTGTTATCCCGTTGTTATCCCGTTGTTATCCCATTGCTATCCCGTTGTTATCCCGTTGCTATCCCGTTGTTATCCCGTTGTTATCCCGTTGCTATCCCGTTGTTATCCCGTTGTTATCCCGTTGCTATCCCGTTGCTATCCCGTTGTTATCCCGTTGCTATCCCGTTGCTATCCCGTTGCTATCCCGTTGCTATCCCGTTGTTATCCCGTTGCTATCCCGTTGCTATCCCGTTGCTATCCCGTTGCTATCCCGTTGTTATCCCGTTGCTATCCCGTTGCTATCCCGTTGCTATCCCGTTGCTATCCCGTTGTTATCCCGTTGCTATCCCGTTGCTATCCCGTTGTTATCCCGTTGCTATCCCGTTGCTATCCCGTTGCTATCCCGTTGTTATCCCGTTGCTATCCCGTTGTTATCCCGTTGCTATCCCGTTGCTATCCCGTTGTTATCCCGTTGCTATCCCGTTGCTATCCCGTTGCTATCCCGTTGCTATCCCGTTGTTATCCCGTTGCTATCCCGTTGTTATCCCGTTGCTATCCCGTTGTTATCCCGTTGCTATCCCGTTGCTATCCCGTTGTTATCCCGTTGCTATCCCGTTGCTATCCCGTTGCTATCCCGTTGTTATCCCGTTGCTATCCCGTTGTTATCCCGTTGTTATCCCGTTGTTATCCCGTTGCTATCCCGTTGCTATCCCGTTGCTATCCCGTTGTTATCCCGTTGTTATCCCGTTGTTATCCCGTTGCTATCCCGTTGCTATCCCGTTGCTATCCCGTTGTTATCCCGTTGCTATCCCGTTGTTATCCCGTTGTTATCCCGTTGTTATCCCACCGCTGTCCCCCGCAGAGGAGCTGCCGCTCACCCGGGATTATTCGGTGTCCGTGGGCGCTCCCGGCTCTTCCCGGGTCATTTCCACGCGGGATTTGGGCCATTTCCTGCTCCGCTGCCTCGGCACCGACCGCTACGACGGGAAAAGCGTCTACGTCTGCCAGAGCTACCCCCGGGAATAGCGGGAACGGCGGGAATCCCCTCGGGAATGGCGGGAATCCCCTCGGGAATGGCGGGAATCCCCTCGGGAATGGCGGGAATTTGCTTGGGTAATGGCGGGAATCCCCTCGGGAATGGCGGGAATTTGCTTGGGTAATGGCGGGAATCCCCTCGGGAATGGCGGGAATTTGCTTGGGGATGGCGGGAATCCCCTCGGGAATGGCGGGAATTTGCTTGGGAAATGGCAAGAATTCGCTCGGGAATGGCGGGAATTTGCTTGGGTAATGGCGGGAATCCCCTTGGGAACGGCGGGAATTTGCTTGGGTAATGGCAAGAATTCGCTCGGGAATGGCGGGAATTTGCTTGGGAATGGTGGGAATCCCATCAGGAATGGCGGGAATTCCCTCAGGAATGGCGGGAATTCGCTTGGGAATGGAGGGAATCCCATCGGGAATGGTGGGAATTCCCTCGGGAATGGTGGGAATTCCCTCGGGAATGGCGGGAATTCGCTTGGGAATGGTGGGAATTCGCTTGGGAATGGCGGGAATTCCCTCGGGAACGGGGGCCCCGCACCGGGATTAAAGCCGGCTTCTCCCAGAGCTGGGTCCCGGAGTTTGTGTTGGGAATGAGGGAGCGATGGGGCTGGGAATGGGGCCCCCATCCCAATCCTCGTGTCCCGCTCCCTATCCCTATTGAACCGTTCCTGTTCCCATCTCCCCATCCCCATTTCCACGTCCTCCATCCCATTTCCCCATCCCTATTTCCCCATTCCCATTCCTCCATCCCCATTTCCTTCTCTTCCATTCCATTGTCCCATCCCCAATCCCTCTCTCCCCATCCCTGTTTCCCTGTCCCCATTCCCATCTTCCTATCCCAAATCCCTCCCTCCCGATCCCTATTTCCCTGTCTCCATTCCCATGTTCCCATCCCCTTATCCCATCTCCTCATCCCAATTCCCTTCTCCATCCCATTCCCCCATCCCTATTTCCCCATTCCCATGTCCCTGTCCCCATTCCCTTCTCCCCCACCCCATATCCCTGCCTCCCGCTCCCATTCCCCCCCTCCCTTTCCTTGCGGGTCCCAACCCCAATCCCGGGCAGTTTTGGGACCTTCGCTCCCCTTCCCACTTCCGGAATTCCCACCCCGCGTCCCGGATCCCAGACCCCGATCCCATGGGATGCGGAGGGAGCGACACCGACACGAGGCTGCAGGAGAATATAGACTTTATATAATAACTCCATAGGGGGAAGAAAGGCGACAGGAATGCTCCGGCGTTCCAGGAAACGGGAATGTCGGGAATCTCCCCCTTTCTCCCGCCCTTTGTTCCCTTCCCCTTAGTGAAGCTCTTTCCCATCGTTATCCTCAGAAAAACCTGCTCCAAGGTGCCAGGGGGCCCCAAATCCCTTTTCCCATTGGGAATTGCTGCTGGAAAAGGGGAGGGGGGGGGGGGTGTGTGATGATGGGAGAGGGATGGGGGGGGGAGGGAGAGTGCGGAAAAGTGGGGGGGATCCCTGGGGAATGCCGTAAAAATAAAGGGCTTTCTATTAAAACGAGAGCGAGGCGGCGGCGGCCGATCCCGGCGGGAAGCGGCGGAATTCCCGGCCGGAATCACAGGTCGCTCTCTCCGTAGAGGGCGGTGGAGAAGGCTTTGTAGTCGAGGGCGCCGGGGCCGGCGTCGGCGCCGCGGTACGGAGCCATGCGGGCGATGCAGTATTCGGCCTGCTCCCGGGGCAGCTCCCGCCGCAGCTCGGCCGCCGTGATGTAGTTCTGGGAGAGAGCAGCGGGAATGGCGGCGGCGTTCCCGGGCGGAAGCGGCGCCGTTCCCGGCCGCCGGCACTCACCTTGTCGCCGGCCAGGACGCGGAAGGAGGCGATGACCTGGTCGGCCGTGTCCGTGTCCGTGGTCTCCCGGGACATGAAGTCGATGAAGGCTTGGAAGGTGACGGAGCCGCTGCCGTTGGGATCCACCAGGCTCATGATGCGGTTGAACTCGGCGTCGCCCTGCGGGACAGCGGGAATGGATGGCGGGGAATGGCCCCAGCCCTGCCTCCATCCCATTCCCGCCCTTGGGGTTCCTCCCACCTGGAGCGAGGGGGAAAAGATGGGAAAAGGGAGGAAAAGAGCCGGGGGAGGGGGGGGGGGGGGCTCGTACCAGGCTGCATCCCGCGGGAAGGAGCGCTCGGAAGTCGTCCGTGTCCGCGCTGCCCCGGCGCTGCTGCGGCGCGAGCGGGAAGAGGAGGAGGAGGAGGAAGGAAGAGGGAGGAGGAAGAGGAAGGAGAGAGGCGGAGATGGAGTTAGAGGGGGGAAATCCAGCTGGGAATGGGGGGGGACGAGGAAGGACGTGGAGAGGATGGAGAGGAAGGGCAGAGGCGGGGAGGCCCCGGGATGAGGAGGAAGGAGGCGGGATAGAGGAAGGTCAATGGCAGGGAAGAGCATGGGATGGAGAGGAAGGACAGGGGATGAGGAGGAAGGACAGGGGATGAGGAGGAAGGACAGGGGATGAGGAGGAAGGACAGGGGATGAGGATGGAGACCTTGGGATGAGGGGAAAGGACCTGGGATGAGGAGGAAGGCCATGGGCTAGAGGAAGGTCAATGGCATGGAAGACCATGGGATGAGGATGGAGAGCATGGGATGAGGATGGAGAGCATGGGATGAGGACGGAGAGCGTGGGATGAGGACGGAGAGCATGGGATGAGGACGGAGGGCGTGGGATGAGGACGGAGAGCGTGGGATGAGGACGGAGAGCATGGGATGAGGATGGAGAGCATGGGATGAGGACGGAGAGCATGGGATGAGGACGGAGAGCATGGGATGAGGACGGAGAGCATGGGATGAGGATGGAGAGCATGGGATGAGGACGGAGAGCATGGGATGAGGACGGAGAGCATGGGATGAGGATGGAGAGCATGGGATGAGGACGGAGAGCATGGGATGAGGATGGAGAGCATGGGATGAGGATGGAGAGCGTGGGATGAGGACGGAGAGCGTGGGATGAGGATGGAGAGCGTGGGATGAGGATGGAGAGCGTGGGATGAGGACGGAGAGCATGGGATGAGGACGGAGAGCATGGGATGAGGACGGAGAGCGTGGGATGAGGATGGAGAGCATGGGATGAGGATGGAGAGCATGGGATGAGGATGTAGAGCATGGGATGAGGACGGAGAACATGGGATGAGGACGGAGAGCATGGGATGAGGATGGAGAGCGTGGGATGAGGATGGAGAGCGTGGGATGAGGACGGAGAGCATGGGATGAGGACGGAGAGCGTGGGATGAGGACGGAGAGCGTGGGATGAGGACGGAGAGCATGGGATGAGGACGGAGAGCATGGGATGAGGATGGAGAGCATGGAATGAGGACGGAGAGCATGGGATGAGGATGGAGAGCATGGGATGAGGATGGAGAGCATGGGATGAGGATGGAGAGCATGGGATGAGGATGGAGAGCGTGGGATGAGGACGGAGAGCGTGGGATGAGGACGGAGAGCATGGGATGAGGATGGAGAGCGTGGGATGAGGACGGAGAGCATGGGATGAGGATGGAGAGCATGGGATGAGGATGGAGAGCATGGGATGAGGATGGAGAGCATGGGATGAGGACGGAGAGCGTGGGATGAGGATGGAGAGCGTGGGATGAGGATGGAGAGCATGGGATGAGGACGGAGAGCATGGGATGAGGATGGAGAGCATGGGATGAGGATGGAGAGCATGGGATGAGGATGGAGAGCATGGGATGAGGACGGAGAGCATGGGATGAGGATGGAGAGCATGGGATGAGGACGGAGAGCATGGGATGAGGATGGAGAGCATGGGATGAGGATGGAGAGCATGGGATGAGGACGGAGAGCGTGGGATGAGGATGGAGAGCATGGGATGAGGACGGAGAGCATGGGATGAGGATGGAGAGCATGGGATGAGGATGGAGAGCGTGGGATGAGGACGGAGAGCGTGGGATGAGGAAGGAGAGCATGGGATGAGGACGGAGAGCGTGGGATGAGGATGGAGAGCATGGGATGAGGACGGAGAGCATGGGATGAGGATGGAGAGCATGGGATGAGGACGGAGAGCATGGGATGAGGATGGAGAGCATGGGATGAGGAAGGAGAGCATGGGATGAGGATGGAGAGCATGGGATGAGGACGGAGAGCATGGGATGAGGATGGAGAGCGTGGGATGAGGATGGAGAGCATGGGATGAGGACGGAGAGCGTGGGATGAGGATGGAGAGCATGGGATGAGGATGGAGAGCATGGGATGAGGACGGAGAGCATGGGATGAGGATGGAGAGCATGGGATGAGGACGGAGAGCATGGGATGAGGATGGAGAGCATGGGATGAGGACGGAGAGCGTGGGATGAGGATGGAGAGCATGGGATGAGGACGGAGAGCGTGGGATGAGGATGGAGAGCATGGGATGAGGACGGAGAGCATGGGATGAGGATGGAGAGCATGGGATGAGGATGGAGAGCATGGGATGAGGACGGAGAGCATGGGATGAGGATGGAGAGCATGGGATGAGGATGGAGAGCATGGGATGGAGAGGAAGGCCCCGGGATGAGGATGAGGATGAGGAGGGGCCGGTACCTGCCGGTCGTTCTCCACGTCGTAGCCCAGGCTGATCAAGCAGGCCTTGAACTCCTCCGGGCCCAGGGCTCCGCCGTGGTCCTGCCCCAGGAGAAGACATCACCCATGGGGACCCGAGGGGATCTGGTGGGATCTGGTGGGATCTGGTGGGATCTGATGGGACCTGGTGGGATCTGGTGGGACCTGGTGGGATCTGGTGGGATCTGGTGGGACCTGATGGGATCTGGTGGGACCTGGTGGGATCTGATGGGACCTGGTGGGATCTGGTGGGACCTGGTGGGACCTGGTGGGATCTGGTGGGACCTGATGGGATCTGGTGGGACCTGGTGGGACCTGGTGGGACCTGGTGGGACCTGGTGGGACCTGATGGGACCTGGTGGGATCTGGTGGGACCTGATGGGATCTGGTGGGACCTGGTGGGACCTGGTGGGACCTGGTGGGATCTGGTGGGACCTGGTGGGACCTGATGGGATCTGGTGGGACCTGGTAGGAACTGATGGGATCTGATGGGACCTGGTGGGATCTGGTGGGACCTGGTGGGACCTGGTGGGATCTGGTGGGACCTGGTGGGACCTGATGGGATCTGGTGGGACCTGATGGGATCTGGTGGGACCTGGTGGGACCTGATGGGACCTGGTGGGATCTGGTGGGACCTGGTGGGACCTGATGGGATCTGGTGGGACCTGATGGGATCTGGTGGGACCTGGTGGGACCTGGTGGGACCTGGTGGGACCTGGTGGGATCTGGTGGGACCTGGTGGGACCTGGTGGGACCTGGTGGGAACTGATGGGACCTGGTGGGACCTGATGGGATCTGGTGGGACCTGGTGGGACCTGATGGGATCTGGTGGGACCTGGTGGGATCTGGTGGGACCTGGTGGGACCTGGTGGGAACTGATGGGACCTGGTGGGACCTGGTGGGAACTGATGGGACCTGGTGGGATCTGGTGGGACCTGGTGGGAACTGATGGGACCTGGTGGGACCTGGTGGGAACTGATGGGACCTGGTGGGAACTGATGGGATCTGATGGGACCTGGTGGGATCTGGTGGGACCTGATGGGATCTGGTGGGACCTGGTGGGAACTGATGGGACCTGATGGGACCTGGTGGGATCTGGTGGGACCTGGTGGGATCTGGTGGGACCTGGTGGGACCTGATGGGATCTGGTGGGACCTGATGGGACCTGATGGGATCTGGCGGGATCTGGTGGGACCTGATGGGACCTGATGGGATCTGGTGGGATCTGGTGGGACCTGATGGGACCTGATGGGATCTGCTGGGATCTGGCGGGATCTGGTGGGACCTGGTGGCAGCCAATGGGAGCCCGGTACCTTGTCGAAGTGGTTGAAGGAGGCCCTGAACTCCTGCATCTGCTCCTGGCTGATGCCTTTGGCGTCGCGGGTCAGGATCTGGTTCTCCACCTCGTTGCTGGTGCGGGCGATGGTGGTGAGGAGCTGCTCCCAGCCCACCCGCAGGTGCTGTGGGGCGAGGACAGCACGGGGTGAGGCCGTGGGGCCAAGGAGCCCCACGGTGCTGCTGGGGGGGGGTGCTGGGGGGGTGGTGGGGGGGTGGTGGGGGGTGCTGGGGGGTGGGGGGGGGGTGGTGGGGGGGTGGTGGGGGGTGCTGGGGGGGTGGTGGGGGGGTGCTGGGGGGGTGGTGGGGGGGTGGTGGGGGGGTGGTGGGGGGGTGCTGGGGGGGTGGTGGGGGGGTGGTGGGGGGGTGGTGGGGGGTGCTGGGAGGGTGCTGGGGGGGTGCTGGGAGTGTGCTGGGTGGTGCTGAGCTGCTGCCGACCTCCATGGTGTAGTTGGTGTGCTTGTTGTCGAAGATGAGGGCCTCCTGGATGAGCTGGTGCTGCTGCTCGAGCAGGTCCAGGTTGGGTTTGTAATCCACGATGCTCTGCTCGTAGAGCTTGAGCTGCTCCAGTTGGTCCTCCAAGGTGCCGTGCATCTCGATGGAGATGCGGCCGATCTCCTGCAAGCGGGAGGAGAAGGGGAACCCCCATGGCTCCATCATCATCATCATCCTCATCCCCCCTTCCGGAGCTGGAGAACCTCCATGGCTCCATCATCCCCCCTTCCAGAGCTGGAGAACCTCCATGGCTCCATCATCATCCTCATCCCCCCTTCCGGAGCTGGAGAACCTCCATGGCTCCATCATCCCCCCTTCCGGAGCTGGAGAACCTCCATGGCTCCATCATCATCCTCATCCCCCCTTCCAGAGCTGGAGAACCTCCATGGCTCCATCATCCCCCCTTCCGGAGCTGGAGAACCTCCATGGCTCCATCATCATCCTCATCCCCCCTTCCGGAGCTGGAGAACCTCCATGGCTCCATCATCATCCTCATCCCCCCTTCCGGAGCTGGAGAACCTCCATGGCTCCATCATCATCCTCATCCCCCCTTCCGGAGCTGGAGAACCTCCATGGCTCCATCATCCCCCCTTCCGGAGCTGGAGAACCTCCATGGCTCCATCATCCCCCCTTCCGGAGCTGGAGAACCTCCATGGCTCCATCATCATCCTCATCCCCCCTTCTGGAGCTGGAGAACCTCCATGGCTCCATCATCATCCTCACCCCCCCTTCCGGAGCTGGAGAACCTCCATGGCTCCATCATCCCCCCTTCCGGAGCTGGAGAACCTCCATGGCTCCATCATCATCCTCATCCCCCCTTCCGGAGCTGGAGAACCTCCATGGCTCCATCATCCCCCCTTCCAGAGCTGGAGAACCTCCATGGCTCCATCATCATCCTCATCCCCCCTTCCGGAGCTGGAGAACCTCCATGGCTCCATCATCCCCCCTTCCGGAGCTGGAGAACCTCCATGGCTCCATCATCCCCCCTTCCGGAGCTGGAGAACCTCCATGGCTCCATCATCATCCTCATCCCCCCTTCCGGAGCTGGAGAACCTCCATGGCTCCATCATCCCCCCTTCCGGAGCTGGACCACCTCTGCCTCCCTCCCGCCTTCGGGATGCCCCCCGGCATTCCAGCCCTCGGGAATCCCGCCGGGGCCCTCACCTCCATCTTGGTCTGGATCCAGGGCCCCACCACGTTGGCCTGCCCGGCGAACTGGCGCCGGAGGTGCTCGTTGGACTGCTGCTTGCTCTGCTCCTCCAGGAGCGCCTGGTCCCGCTTGGGCACCAGCTGCTGGACCTGCGCAGAGCAGCCGGGATCACGGGAAGGCCGTCGGGACCGGGGGCAAGGGTGGGGCAATGGCATGGGGACCATGGAGGTGGTTTGGGGTCCATGGGGCCACGGAGCCTCCCGCCATGGGATGGGGGGAAGCTTCCAATGGGAGAGTTGGGATCTGGGGAAGCAATGGATGAGGCCTGGAGGAACCTTTCCCTATGGGCCAGAACTCGATGGGCATCCAGGTCCTTTCCATCCCAACCCCATTCCCATGGCTCCACGGAGCCCTCTCCCATGGGATCAATGGGAGAGCTGGGATCTGGGGAAGCAATGGATGAGGCCTGGAGGAACCTTTCCCTATGGGCCAGAACTCGATGGGCATCCAGGTCCTTTCCATCCCAACCCCATTCCCATGGCTCCACGGAGCCCTCTCCCATGGGATCAATGGGAGAGCTGGGATCTGGGGAAGCAATGGATGAGGCCTGGAGGAACCTTTCCCTATGGGCCAGAACTCGATGGGCATCCAGGTCCCTGCCATCCCAACCCCATTCCCATGGCTCCACGGAGCCCTCTCCCATGGGATCAATGGGAGAGCTGGGATCTGGGGAAGCAATGGATGAGGCCTGGAGGAACCTTTCCCTATGGGCCAGAACTCGATGGGCATCCAGGTCCCTGCCATCCCAACCCCATTCCCATGGCTCCACGGAGCCCTCTCCCATGGGATGGGTGCAAGCTTCCAATGGAAGAGTTGGGATCTGGGGAAGCAATGGATGAGGCCTGGAGGAACCTTTCCCTATGGGCCAGAACTCGATGGGCATCCAGGTCCTTTCCATCCCAACCCCATTCCCATGGCTCCACGGAGCCCTCTCCCATGGCATCAATGGGAGAGTTGGGATCTGGGGAAGCAATGGATGAGGCCTGGAGGAACCTTTCCCTATGGGCCAGAACTCGATGGGCATCCAGGTCCTTTCCATCCCAACCCCATTCCCATGGCTCCATGGAGCCCTCTCCCATGGCATCAATGGGAGAGCTGGGATCTGGGGAAGCAATGGATGAGGCCTGGAGGAACCTTTCCCTATGGGCCAGAACTCGATGGGCATCCAGGTCCTTTCCATCCCAACCCCATTCCCATGGCTCCACAGAGCCCTCTCCCATGGGATCAATGGGAGAGCTGGGATCTGGGGAAGCAATGGATGAGGCCTGGAGGAACCTTTCCCTATGGGCCAGAACTCGATGGGCATCCAGGTCCTTTCCATCCCAACCCCATTCCCATGGCTCCACGGAGCCCTCTCCCATGGCATCAATGGGAGAGCTGGGATCTGGGGAAGCAATGGATGAGGCCTGGAGGAACCTTTCCCTATGGGCCAGAACTCGATGGGCATCCAGGTCCTTTCCATCCCAACCCCATTCCCATGGCTCCACGGAGCCCTCTCCCATGGGATCAATGGGAGAGCTGGGATCTGGGGAAGCAATGGATGAGGCCTGGAGGAACCTTTCCCTATGGGCCAGAACTCGATGGGCATCCAGGTCCTTTCCATCCCAACCCCATTCCCATGGCTCCACGGAGCCCTCTCCCATGGGATCAATGGGAGAGCTGGGATCTTGGGAAGCAATGGATGAGGCCTGGAGGAACCTTTCCCTATGGAAGGGGTCCCTATGGGCCAGAACTCGATGGGCATCCAGGTCCCTGCCATCCCAACCCCATTCCCATGGCTCCACGGAGCCCTCTCCCATGGGATCAATGGGAGAGCTGGGATCTGGGGAAGCAATGGATGAGGCCTGGAGGAACCTTTCCCTATGGAAGGGGTCTCTATGGGCCAGAACTCGATGGGCATCCAGGTCCTTTCCATCCCAACCCCATTCCCATGGCTCCATGGAGCCCTCTCCCATGGCATCAATGGGAGAGCTGGGATCTGGGGAAGCAATGGATGAGGCCTGGAGGAACCTTTCCCTATGGAAGGGGTCCCTATGGGCCAGAACTCGATGGGCATCCAGGTCCTTTCCATCCCAACCCCATTCCCATGGCTCCACAGAGCCCTCTCCCATGGGATCAATGGGAGAGCTGGGATCTGGGGAAGCAATGGATGAGGCCTGGAGGAACCTTTCCCTATGGGCCAGAACTCGATGGGCATCCAGGTCCTTTCCATCCCAACCCCATTCCCATGGCTCCACGGAGCCCTCTCCCATGGCATCAATGGGGGAAGCTGCCAGCGGAAGAGGGGGGGTGCGAGGGGGAGCAATGGCCGAGGGCCTCACCCGCTCCCACTTGCAGCTGATGACGTGGGGGGTGACGGAGGTGTAGGGGTTGCTGGCGGCGCCCGTGACCCCGTGCAGCTCGGCGCGGCGCTGCGCCTCCCGCTGCAGGCCCAGGATGGCCTCGCGCTCCGCGTCCGCCTCGGCCAGCGTGGACTTGAAGTGCTCGTGCGCGGCGATGAGGCCCTGCCGGGAGCGGCGACGCCGTGGGCATGGAGCTGCCGGCTCCGGGGGGGGGGGGGGGGGGGGGGGATCCCGAGGCGTTCCCAAGCCTTTCCCACCTGGATCTCCTCGATGGTGTGCACGATGAACATGTCCTGCAGGTCCTCCATGGCGCTCTCCATCCAGTTGTTGAAGGGCGCTGCCCGCTTGGCGTATTCCAAGTGGAGCTCGTCGATGCTCTCCAGCTGCTTCTCGGTGCGCTGCAGGGAGCCACAGGGATGAGGGCCCGGATCCCGCTTGGAATTGGGGGGGGGGGGGGGGTGTGTGTGGAATCCATAGGGATGGATCCCGCTCACCTCCAGGGCTTCCCGCCTGCTGTGGGTCAAGGAGCCCAGCACATCCCATTGGTCGCAGATCTGCTGGCACCGCGCGTTGACGCTGGGCGAGTCGTAGTAATCCAGCTCGCTGGAATGGGGGGGAATTCCATAGGGAAACGGAGCCCCGGGGCCCCCGGGCCCGGGTTATCCCAGGAGGCCCAAGGGCTGCATGGAGCCGCGTTATCCCAGCGAGGATATATATGGATATATATGGAGCGAGGGGGAAAGGAGGGAAGAACAATGGGAGCTCTGTGCGGAGCCGGAGCCCTTGGAGCAGCTCCAGGGAAGGCGGAGAGCGGCCGGGATCCGGGCTGGGAGGAAAGGAAACGGCTTCCGATGGGAGCGGGAAGAGCACGGGGGGATAACGGGAGGCAAATCCTCAGCAGGGGCGTGCTGGGACACTGGGATCAATGGAGAAGGTTGGGATGCTCCAGCCCTGCATGGCTCCAACCTCCCCTATGGAAGGGGTCCCTATGGGTCAGGACTCCATGGGCATCCAGGTCCCTGCCATCCCAACCCCATTCCCATGGATCCATGGGGCAGATGGAGGCCTCTCCCATGGGATGGGTGGAGGCTTCTGATGGAAGAGTTGGGATGTGGGGAAGCAATGGATGAGGCCTGGAGGAAGCTGCCCTATGGAAGGGGTCCCTGTGGGTCAGGACTCGATGGGCATCCAGGTCCCTGCCATCCCAACCCCATTCCCATGGATCCATGGGGCAGATGGAGGCTTCTCCCATGGGATGGGTGGAGGCTTCCGATGGAAGAGTTGGGATGTGGGGAAGCAATGGATGAGGCCTGGAGGAAGCTGCCCTATGGAAGGGGTCCCTGTGGGTCAGGACTCGATGGGCATCCAGGTCCCTGCCATCCCAACCCCATTCCCATGGCTCCATGGGGCAGATGAAGGCCTCTCCCATGGGATAGGTGGAGGCTTCTGATGGAAGAGTTGGGATGTGGGGAAGCAATGGATGAGGCCTGGAGGAAGCTGCCCTATGGAAGGGGTCCCTGTGGGTCAGGACTCCATGGGCATCCAGGTCCCTGCCATCCCAACCCCATTCCCATGGATCCATGGGGCAGATGGAGGCCTCTCCCATGGGATGGGTGGAGGCTTCCGATGGAAGAGTTGGGATGTGGGGAAGCAATGGATGAGGCCTGGAGGAAGCTGCCCTATGGAAGGGGTCCCTGTGGGTCAGGACTCCATGGGCATCCAGGTCCCTGCCATCCCAACCCCATTCCCATGGCTCCATGGGGCAGATGAAGGCCTCTCCCATGGGATAGGTGGAGGCTTCTGATGGAAGAGTTGGGATGTGGGGAAGCAATGGATGAGGCCTGGAGGAAGCTGCCCTATGGAAGGGGTCCCTGTGGGTCAGGACTCGATGGGCATCCAAGTCCCTGCCATCCCAACCCCATTCCCATGGATCCATGGGGCAGATGGAGGCCTCTCCCATGGGATGGGTGGAGGCTTCCGATGGAAGAGTTGGGATGTGGGGAAGCAATGGATGAGGCCTGGAGGAAGCTGCCCTATGGAAGGGGTCCCTGTGGGTCAGGACTCCATGGGCATCCAGGTCCCTGCCATCCCAACCCCATTCCCATGGATCCATGGGGCAGATGGAGGCCTCTCCCATGGGATGGGTGGAGGCTTCTGATGGAAGAGTTGGGATGTGGGGAAGCAATGGATGAGGCCTGGAGGAAGCTGCCCTATGGAAGGGGTCCCTGTGGGTCAGGACTCGATGGGCATCCAAGTCCCTGCCATCCCAACCCCATTCCCATGGCTCCATGGGGCCGTACTTGAGCTCCTGGGCGATGGCCGCGATCTGCTCCACGCGGTCCTGGTGCGCGGCCAGGTCGCTCTCGAAGGCCTCGTGCTTCCGGAGCAGCGCCTTGATGTCGGAGAGCGTGGCCGCCTCGAAGTCCCTCTGCTGCAGCAGGGCCTCCTTGCCTGGGGGCACGGAGCCGTCAGCCCGCAGCCCACACCCCACACACCGGCCCCTCCATGGGGGGGCATGGAGAAGCCATTGGTTGGGTTGGGATCCATGGAGAACCCATTGGTTGGGTTGGGATCCATGGAGAAGCCATTGGTTGGGATGGGATCCATGGAGAACCCATTGGTTGGGTTGGGATCCATGGAGAAGCCATTGGTTGGGTTGGGATCCATGGAGAACCCATTGGTTGGGTTGGGATCCATGGAGAAGCCATTGGTTGGGTTGGGATCCATGGAGAAGCCATTGGTTGGGTTGGGATCCATGGAGAACCCATTGGTTGGGTTGGGATCCATGGAGAAGCCATTGGTTGGGTTGGGATCCATGGAGAAGCCATTGGTTGGGTTGGGATCCATGGAGAACCCATTGGTTGGGTTGGGATCCATGGAGAACCCATTGGTTGGGTTGGGATCCATGGAGAACCCATTGGTTGGGTTGGGATCCATGGAGAACCCATTGGTTGGGTTGGGATCCATGGAGAACCCATTCGTTGGGTTGGGATCCATGGAGAACCCATTGGTTGGGTTGGGATCCATGGAGAATCCATTGGTTGGGTTGAGATCCATGAAAAAACCATTGGTTGGGTTGGGATCAATGGAGAACACATTCGTTGGGTTGGGATCCATGGAGAACCCGTTGGGTTGGGATCCATGGAGAACCCATTGGGTTGGGATCCATGGAGAACCCATTGGTTGGGTTGGGATCCAGGGAGAACCCACTGGTTGGGTTCAATGGAGAATCCATTGGGTTGGGATCAATGGAGAATTCATTGGTTGGGTTGGGATCCATGGAGAACCCATTGGTTGGGATCCACAGAGAGCCCATCAGTTGGGATCAGTGGAGAAGCCATTGGGTTGGGCTCCCTGGAGAACCCAGTGGCTGGGATCCATGGAGAGCCCATTGGTTGGGATCAATGGAGAACCCATAGGGTTGGGCTCCATGGAGAGCCCATCGGTTGGGATCAATGGAGAACCCATAGGGTTGGGCTCCATGGAGAAGCCATTGGGTTGGGATCAATGGAGAACCCATAGGGTTGGGATCAATGGAGAACCCATAGGGTTGGGCTCCATGGAGAAACCATTGGGTTGGGATCAATGGAGAACCCATAGGGTTGGGCTCCATGGAGAAACCATTGGGTTGGGATCAATGGAGAACCCATAGGGTTGGGCTCCATGGAGAAGCCATTGGGTTGGGATCAATGGAGAACCCATAGGGTTGGGCTCCATGGAGAAACCATTGGGTTGGGATCAATGGAGAACCCATAGGGTTGGGCTCCATGGAGAAACCATTGGGTTGGGATCAATGGAGAACCCATAGGGTTGGGCTCCATGGAGAAACCATTGGGTTGGGATCTATGGAGAACCCATAGGGTTGGGCTCCATGGAGAAACCATTGGGTTGGGATCCATGGAGAACCCATAGGGTTGGGCTCCATGGAGAAACCATTGGGTTGGGATCAATGGAGAAGCCATAGGGTTGGGCTCCATGGAGAAACCATTGGGTTGGGATCAATGGAGAAGCCATAGGGTTGGGCTCCATGGAGAAACCATTGGGTTGGGATCAATGGAGAACCCATAGGGTTGGGCTCCATGGAGAAGCCATTGGGTTGGGATCAATGGAGAACCCATAGGGTTGGGATCAATGGAGAAGCCATTGGGTTGGGATCAATGGAGAACCCATAGGGTTGGGCTCCATGGAGAAGCCATTGGGTTGGGATCAATGGAGAAGCCATAGGGTTGGGCTCCATGGAGAAGCCATTGGGTTGGGATCAATGGAGAACCCATAGGGTTGGGCTCCATGGAGAAGCCATTGGGTTGGGATCAATGGAGAACCCATAGGGTTGGGCTCCATGGAGAAGCCATTGGGTTGGGATCCATGGAGAACCCATAGGGTTGGGCTCCATGGAGAAACCATTGGGTTGGGATCCATGGAGAACCCATAGGGTTGGGCTCCATGGAGAAGCCATTGGGTTGGGATCAATGGAGAAGCCATAGGGTTGGGCTCCATGGAGAAACCATTGGGTTGGGATCAATGGAGAACCCATAGGGTTGGGCTCCATGGAGAAGCCATTGGGTTGGGATCAATGGAGAAGCCATAGGGTTGGGCTCCATGGAGAAGCCATTGGTTGGGATCCATGGAGAAGCCATTGGGTTGGGATCAATGGAGAACCCATAGGGTTGGGCTCCATGGAGAAACCATTGGGTTGGGATCCATGGAGAACCCATAGGGTTGGGCTCCATGGAGAAGCCATTGGTTGGGATCCCATTGCCTCAAGGGCCCTTCCAAGCCATCCCATGGGACACCCCTGGCAGTGCTCCATCGCCCCCGGTACCTTCAGTCCAGGCCTCGTGGATGGACGCCTTCTGCCGGAACTTCTCGGCCAGGTGCTCGAGGCGCTCGAGGCGCCGGATCTCGGTCAGCAGCCATTCCTCATAGCCCTTCTCGGCCTGCTCCAGGCGCTGCCAGCCCGTGTTGATGTCCTGGGGGACCAGGGGTGGCGGTGCTCACGTCCCCATCATCATCATCACCATCACCACCATCATCACCATCACCATTGTCATCATTACCATGGTCATCATCATCATCAACATCACCATCACCATTGTCATCATCATCATCATCATCACCACCACCATCATCACCATTGTCATCATTCCCATTGCCATCATCATCATCAACATCACCACCCCCATCATCACCATCGTCATCACCATCATCACCACCATTATCATCATCATCATCATCATCACCACCACCATCATCACCATCACCATTGTCATCATCATCATCATCATCACCACCATCATCATCATCATCACCATTGTCATCATCATCATCATCATCACCACCACCATCACCATCACCATTGTCATCATTACCATTGTCATCATCATCATCACCACCCCCATCATCACCATCGTCATCACCATCATCACCACCATTGTCATCACCATCGTCATCATCACCACCATCATTATCACCATCATCATCATCACCATCCACCCATGGTGGTGCCATCACTCCCATTGGTGCCCTTTCCTCTCCCCATCACCATCATCACCCCCATCACCCACCAACGCCAGCGCTGGCATCACTCCTATGGCGTCCCCTCCTCCCCACCACCATCATCATCCTCACCTCCCGTGGTACCTCCTCCTTCATCATCCTTCACCATCATCCTCATGACCCACCAATGATGGTGGCATCACTCCCATGGTCCCCCCTCCTTCTCCCCATCACCCCCCAACGCCATCCGTGCCATCCCTCCTCCTCCTCCTCCCAGGACCCCACTGGACCTCCGCCACCGCCAGCACCGCCGTTGGTGGTCCCCATCGCGGCGCGGCGCTGCTCACCGACACCATCCTGCCCTCGGAGGGCATGAAGGCCGGGCGGTTGCTGAGGCGCAGCTTGGTCTGCAGGGTGTTGAAGTTGATCTCCAGCTGGCACTTCTCCTGCACCTTGGGGGGCTTGTGCACGCGCCGGTAGTGCCGGAACTCCTCGAGCTTCTGCTGCATCTCCGCGATGGTCCTCTGGGGGCTGCGGTCCTCGAGCCACGGGATGGTGCGCTGGATCCACTGCAGGAGCTGCGGGGAGAGGGATGGGGAGGGGATGGGGAGGGGATGGGGATGGGGATGGGGATGGGGAGGGGATGGGGATGGGGATGGGGAGGGGATGGGGATGGGGATGGGGATGGGATGGGGATGGGGAGGGGATGGGGAGGGGATGGGGATGGGGAGGGGATGGGGATGGGGATGGGGATGGGATGGGGATGGGATGGGGATGGGGATGGGGATGGGGATGGGGAGGGGATGGGGATGGGGATGGGGATGGGGATGGGGATGGGGATGGGGATGGGATGGGGATGGGATGGGGATGGGGATGGGATGGGGATGGGATGGGGATGGGATGGGGATGGGATGGGGATGGGATGGGGATGGGATGGGGATGGGGATGGGATGGGGATGGGGATGGGATGGGGATGGGATGGGGATGGGGATGGGGATGGGGATGGGGATGGGATGGGGATGGGATGGGGATCTGGATGGGGATGGGATGGGGATGGGATGGGATGGGGATGGGGATGGGGATGGGGATGGGGATGGGGATGGGGATGGGGATGGGATGGGGATGGGGATGGGATGGGGATGGGGATGGGGATGGGATGTGATCTGGATGGGGATGGGGATGGGGATGGGATGGGGATGGGGATGGGATGGGGATGGGATGGGGATGGGATGTGATCTGGATGGGGATGGGATGGGGATGGGATGGGATCTGGATGGGGATGGGGATGGGGATGGGATGGGGATGGGGATGGGATGGGGATGGGGATGGGGATGGGGATGGGATCTGGATGGGGATGGGATGGGGATGGGGATGGGGATGGGATGGGGATGGGGATGGGATGGGGATGGGGATGGGGATGGGGATGGGATCTGGATGGGGATGGGATGGGGATGGGATCTGGATGGGAGCTTACATCCGAAGCCAGCTTCTCGTAGTCCTCCATGAGGTGCTCGTTCTCCTGGTTGACAGCCAGGACCTTGCAGATGCGGTTCGCTGCCGTCTCGGCCTGCGAGGAGGAGGAGGAGGATGGGGATGGGGATGAAGGCTCCATCCCGGCTCCCGCCGCCGATCCCCAGGGAAAAGGGGGAGCTCCTTCAGGGCTTTGTCCCCTTGGGTGGTGCTGGGGCAGGGAGGGAGGAGGAAGCACAGAGAGAGTCCAAGAGAAGAGGGGGCTCCAGGGAGCACACGGGAATGGGAATGGGAAGGGGGGGACGTTGGCCCAAGGGGACAATGGCTGAAGGGGGACAGCGGCCGGGCAGCAGCACAAGGACCCTCGGGAGCTGCAGGGTCCATGGCAGGCACTGGTCAAGGCAGGATCAAGCCAAGCTCAAGCCAAGCTCAAGCCATGGTGAAGCCAAGCTCAAGGCAGGTTCAAGCCAAGCTCAAAGCAGGCTGAAGCCTCATCGAAGCCCAGCTCAAGCCCAGCCCCAGGCAGGTTCAAGCCAGGCTCAAGCCCGGTTGAAGCCCGGTTCCAGCCCGGTTGAAGCCCGGTTGAAGCCCGGTTCCAGCCCGGTTGAAGCCCGGTTCCAGCCCGGTTGAAGCCCAGCTCCAGCCCGGTTGAAGCCCGGTTGAAGCCCGGTTCCAGCCCGGTTCCAGCCCGGTTGAAGCCCGGTTCCAGCCCGGTTGAAGCCCGGTTCCAGCCCGGTTGAAGCCCAGCTCCAGCCCGGTTGAAGCCCGGTTCCAGCCCGGTTGAAGCCCGGTTCCAGCCCGGTTGAAGCCCAGCTCCAGCCCGGTTGAAGCCCGGTTCCAGCCCGGTTGAAGCCCGGTTCCAGCCCGGTTGAAGCCCAGCTCCAGCCCGGTTGAAGCCCGGTTCCAGCCCGGTTGAAGCCCAGCTCCAGCCCGGTTGAAGCCCGGTTCCAGCCCGGTTGAAGCCCGGTTCCAGCCCGGTTGAAGCCCGGCTCCAGCCCGGTTGAAGCCCGGTTCCAGCCCGGTTGAAGCCCGGCTCCAGCCCGGTTGAAGCCCGGTTCCAGCCCGGTTGAAGCCCGGTTCCAGCCCGGTTGAAGCCCAGCTCCAGCCCGGTTGAAGCCCGGTTCCAGCCCGGTTGAAGCCCGGTTCCAGCCCGGTTGAAGCCCAGCTCCAGCCCGGTTGAAGCCCAGCTCCAGCCCGGTTGAAGCCCAGCTCCAGCCCGGTTGAAGCCCGGTTCCAGCCCGGTTGAAGCCCGGTTCCAGCCCGGTTGAAGCCCGGTTCCAGCCCGGTTGAAGCCCAGCTCCAGCCCGGTTCCAGCCCGGTTGAAGCCCGGTTCCAGCCCGGTTGAAGCCCGGCTCCAGCCCGGTTGAAGCCCGGCTCCAGCCCGGTTGAAGCCCAGCTACAGCCCGGTTGAAGCCCAGCTCCAGCCCGGTTGAAGCCCAGCTCCAGCCCGGTTGAAGCCCGGCTCCAGCCTGGTAGAAGCCCGGCTCCAGCCCGGTTGAAGCCCGGTTCCAGCCCGGTTGAAGCCCAGCTCCAGCCCGGTTGAAGCCCGGTTCCAGCCCGGTTGAAGCCCAGCTCCAGCCCGGTTGAAGCCCGGTTCCAGCCCGGTTGAAGCCCGGTTCCAGCCCGGTTGAAGCCCGGTTCCAGCCCGGTTGAAGCCCGGTTCCAGCCCGGTTGAAGCCCAGCTCCAGCCCGGTTGAAGCCCAGCTCCAGCCCGGTTGAAGCCCGGTTCCAGCCCGGTTGAAGCCCGGCTCCAGCCCGGTTGAAGCCCGGCTCCAGCCCGGTTGAAGCCCAGCTCCAGCCCGGTTGAAGCCCAGCTCCAGCCCGGTTGAAGCCCAGTTCCAGCCCGGTTGAAGCCCGGCTCCAGCCCGGTTGAAGCCCGGCTCCAGCCCGGTTGAAGCCCAGCTCCAGCCCGGTTGAAGCCCGGTTCCAGCCTGGTTGAAGCCCAGTTCCAGCCCGGTTGAAGCCCGGCTCCAGCCCGGTTGAAGCCCGGCTCCAGCCCGGTTGAAGCCCGGCTCCAGCCCGGTTGAAGCCCGGCTCCAGCCCGGTTGAAGCCCAGCTCCAGCCCGGTTGAAGCCCAGTTCCAGCCTGGTTGAAGCCCGGCTCCAGCCCGGTTGAAGCCCAGCTCCAGCCCGGTTGAAGCCCAGCTCCAGCCCGGTTGAAGGGCGGCTGCAGGCGGCTCGAGGCCGGGCCGAGCTCACCTTCTGGGCGCCCGAGAAGGCGTGGTAGAAGCAGGACACGTAGGTCATGATGGCCTTCTCGTCCGGCCGCAGCGTGCCCACGATGTCTGCAGAGAGAGCAGGCGGGCCTGGAGCAGCGCGGCCCCAGCCGGGCCCCCGGGGCCATGCAGGCGAGCGGAGCGCACGGGGGGGCACCCATGGCCATGGCCGGGGCTCAGGAAGGGCCCTCAAGAGCTTCCGGGCTTGGGCTTCACTTGGGGGTCCCAATATGGGATCATGGGACTGGATTCATCCATGGATCATGGAGCAATTTGGGTTGGAAGGGCCTTCAAGACCAGTTAGGTCTTGGGTCTCAATTGGATGTCCCAGTATGGGACCATGGACGTGGATTCACCCATGGATCATGGAATGGGTTGGGTTGGAAGGGCCTTCAAGACCAGTTAGGTCTTGGGTCTCAATTGGATGTCCCAGTATGGGACCATGGACATGGATTCACCCATGGATCACGGAATGGGTTGGAAGGGCCTTCAAGACCAGTTAGGTCTTGGGTCTCAATTGGATGTCCCAGTATGGGACCATGGACGTGGATTCACCCATGGATCATGGAATGGGTTGGGTTGGAAGGGCCTTCAAGACCAGTTAGGTCTTGGGTCTCAATTGGATGTCCCAGTATGGGACCATGGACTTGGATTCATCCATGGATCATGGAATGGGTTGGGTTGGAAGGGCCTTCAAGACCAGTTAGGTCTTGGGTCTCAATTGGATGCCCCAGTATGGGACCATGGACTTGGATTCATCCATGGATCATGGAATGGGTTGGGTTGGAAGGGCCTTCAAGACCATTTAGGCCTTGGGTCTCAATTGGATGTCCCAGTATGGGATCATGGACTTGGATTCATCCATGGATCATGGAATGGGTTGGGTTGGAAGGGCCTTCAAGACCAGTTAGGTCTTGGGTCTCAATTGGATGCCCCAGTATGGGACCATGGACTTGGATTCATCCATAGGATCATGGAATGGGTTGGGTTGGAAGGGCCTTCAAGACCAGTTAGGTCTTGGGTCTCAATTGGATGTCCCAGTATGGGACCATGGACTTGGATTCATCCATGGATCATGGAATGGGTTGGGTTGGAAGGGCCTTCAAGACCAGTTAGGTCTTGGGTCTCAATTGGATGCCCCAGTATGGGACCATGGACTTGGATTCACCCATGGATCATGGAATGGGTTGGGTTGGAAGGGCCTTCAAGACCAGTTAGGTCTTGGGTCTCAATTGGATGCCCCAGTATGGGACCATGGACTTGGATTCATCCATGGATCATGGAATGGGTTGGGTTGGAAGGGCCTTCAAGACGTTCTAGGTCTTGGGTTTCAACTGGATGTGCCAATATGCGATCATGGGATTGGATTCATCCATAGGATCATGGAATGGGTTGGGTTGGAAGGGCCTTCAAGACCAGTTAGGTCTTGGGTCTCAATTGGGTGTCCCAATATGGGATCATGGGATTGGATTCATCCATAGGATCATGGAAAGGGTTGGGTTGGAATCTTGAGTCTCAATTGGATGTTCCAATATGGGATCATGGACTTGGATTCATCCATAGGATCATGGAATGGGTTGGGTTGGAAGGGCCTTCAAGACCTTCTAGATCTTGGGTTTCAATTGGATGTCCCAGTATGGGACCATGGGATTGGATTCATCCATGGACCATGGAATGGCTTGGAAGGGGCCTTCAAGCCACAGCCAGGGCCCCCTTCCACCAGCCCCAAGCCCCATCCAACCCGGAAGCCTTGGAGCCCCCTCCGAGCCCCCATGCCCATGGCCTTGAACCCCCGGGGAGGAGGAGCTGAGGCCTGGTCCCAGGCCCCCCCGAGAGCCTCTGGAAGAGAAGAAGCGAGAGCAGGAGCTGCTGCAGGCGGGCACGGGCAGGGCCGGGGAACGCAGCCCCCCCGGTACCTTCTGGGCCCCCGAGAAGGCGTGGTAGAAGCTGGACACGTAGGTCATGATGGCCTTCTCGTCGGGCCGCGCCGTGCTCACTATGTCTGCAAGGCAAGGGCAGCGTTAGGGCGGAGCGGGGGCCGCCGCCACGGCTCCATCTCCAAGCGGGGACCTTGGAGACCAAATCCTCCTTGAGACCTCTATGGGCAAGAAGCGTGTTAGAGGGTAAGAGGTGGCCACCACGGTGGCTCTTCCATGGTGGCCAATGGGGCCACCTCCATGGGTGGACCTTGGAGACCAAATCCTCCTTAAGACCTCTATGGGCAAGAAGCGTGTTAGAGGGTAAGAGGTGGCCACCACGGTGGCTCTTCCATGGTGGCCAATGGGGCCACCTCCATGGGTGGACCTTGGAGACCAAATCCTCCTTGAGACCTCTATGGGCAAGAAGCGTGTTAGAGGGTAAGAGGTGGCCACCATGGTGGCTCTTCCATGGTGGCCAATGGGGCCACCTCCATGGGTGGACCTTGGAGACCAAATCCTCCTTGAGACCTCTATGGGCAAGAAGCGTGTTAGAGGGTAAGAGGTGGCCACCACGGTGGCTCTTCCATGGTGGCCAATGGGGCCACCTCCATGGGTGGACCTTGGAGACCAAATCCTCCTTAAGACCTCTATGGGCAAGAAGCGTGTTAGAGGGCAAGAGGTGGCCACCACGGTGGCTCTTCCATGGTGGTCAATGGGGCCACCTCCATGGGTGGACCTTGGAGACCAAATCCTCCTTGAGACCTCTATGGGCAAGAAGCGTGTTAGAGGGTAAGAGGTGGCCACCACGGTGGCTCTTCCACGGTGGCCAATGGGGCCACCTCCATGGGTGGACCTTGGAGACCAAATCCTCCTTGAGACCTCTATGGGCAAGAAGCGTGTTAGAGGGCAAGAGGTGGCCACCATGGTGGCTCTTCCATGGTGGCCAATGGGGCCACCTCCATGGGTGGACCTTGGAGACCAAATCCTCCTTAAGACCTCTATGGGCAAGAAGCGTGTTAGAGGGTAAGAGGTGGCCACCACGGTGGCTCTTCCATGGTGGTCAATGGGGCCACCTCCAAGCTTCGACCTCCTTAGGTCACAGTCCTCCTTAAGACCTGTATGGGCAAGAAGGGTATTAGAGGGCAAGAAGTGGCCACCACGGTGGCTCTTCCATGGTGGCCAATGGGGCCACCTCCAAGCTTGGACCTCCTTAGCTTGGAGTCCTCCTTAAGACCTGTATGGGCAAGAAACGTGTTAGAGGGCAAGAAGTGGCCACCATGGTGGCTCTTCCATGGTGGCCAATGGGGCCACCTCCAAGCTTGGACCTCCTTAAGGCCTCCATGGGCAAGGAGAGCACCGGCTGGCAAGAGGTGGCCCCCATGGTGGCCGCTGGAGCTTACCCTCGGCATCGAGCATCTTGGGGATGTCCAGGTACTTCTCGGCCACCTCGAAGGCGTTGTTGAGGTTGGTGACGGGGTCGTCCTAGGGAAGCAAGGGTTGGGGGTGCTGAGGGCGCTGGGAAGGGCCGGGATGGCATTCCCGGGATTCCAGGCTCCCGCTCCCACCTTCCGGAGCTTGTCGTACTCGATGAGCTCCGGCCGGTGCCGGTGGATGAGGGCGTTGAAGGCCAAGCCGTCCTTCCAGCTGGAAGAGAGGAGGGAAGGCTTCATCCCGGCCCCGGGATCCCGACCCAGGGATGCGAGGGAGCCAGAGCCTGGCAACGACTGCGCCAAGGGGAAGGGATTCCAATGGGAAGAGACGGGAGAGACCTAGGAGGGAATTCCCCCCTCCGAGGGCGGCGCGACACTGGGATCCATGGAGAAGGGTTGGATGAAGCTGGAAGCAACCCCTTCCCATCCATCCCATTCCAGGATTCCCGGGTATCCCTGGAGGAGCTCCCAGCCCCTTCCCATCCATCCCATTCCAGGATTCCCGGGTATCCCTGGAGGAGCTCCCAGCCCCTTCCCATCCATCCCATTCCAGGATTCCCGGGTATCCCTGGAGGAGCTCCCAGGCCCTTCCCATCCATCCCATTCCAGGCTTCCCGGGTATCCCTGGAGGAGCTCCCAGGCCCCTTCCCATCCATCCCATTCCCGGCTTCCCGGGTATCCCTGGAGGAGCTCCCAGGCCCCTTCCCATCCATCCCATTCCCGGCTTCCCGGGTATCCCTGGAGGAGCTCCCAGCCCCTTCCCATCCATCCCATTCCCGGCTTCCCGGGTATCCCTGGAGGAGCTCCCAGGCCCCTTCCCATCCATCCCATTCCCGGCTTCCCGGGTATCCCTGGAGGAGCTCCCAGGCCCCTTCCCATCCATCCCATTCCCGGCTTCCCGGGTATCCCTGGAGGAGCTCCCAGGCCCCTTCCCATCCATCCCATTCCCGGCTTCCCAGGTATCCCTGGAGGAGCTCCCAGCCCCTTCCCATCCATCCCATTCCCGGCTTCCCAGGTATCCCTGGAGGAGCTCCCAGGCCCCTTCCCATCCATCCCATTCCCGGCTTCCCGGGTATCCCTGGAGGAGCTCCCAGCCCCTTCCCATCCATCCCATTCCAGGCTTCCCGGGTATCCCTGGAGGAGCTCCCAGCCCCTTCCCATCCATCCCATTCCAGGCTTCCCGGGTATCCCTGGAGGAGCTCCCAGGCCCCTTCCCATCCATCCCATTCCAGGATTCCCGGGTATCCCTGGAGGAGCTCCCAGGCCCTTCCCATCCATCCCATTCCAGGATTCCCGGGTATCCCTGGAGGAGCTCCCAGCCCCTTCCCATCCATCCCATTCCCGGCTTCCCGGGTATCCCGGTACCTGATGTGGAAGTTCTGGACGTTGACGTTCTTGTACGGCGCCGTCTTCCTCTGGCACCAGAGCAGCAAACCCTCCTTGGCCGAGGTCTCTGCACGGGGATCCCGCCATGATCCACCGGGAGCAGCGCCGGCTCCCATCGGATCCCATCGGATCCCACTGGATCCCATCGGCTCCCGCTGGAGCCGTGGCCTTACCTTCCACCGAGATGTCCTGGATGGCGAAGCGCAGGATGATGGTCCAGATCATTCCCAACGTCATCTTGGCGTTGCCGTCGACGATCTCTGCGGGAGGAAGCGGGCCTGGATCCCGGGATTCCCTAGGGAATGGCGCTGGAGGCCTTCGGATGGGGCAGCTCCATGGGGAGAAGGGGCTGGAAGAGCTCGGAGCAGCTCCGGAGCCTCAAGGGGCTCCAAGGAACCCGGAGCGGGCTTTTGGGATGAGGAGGACGGGCTCCGATGGGAAGAGCGGGATGGGATAACGGGAAGGAGATGGGATGAAGGGAGGAGGCTCGGAGGAGCCATTCCCGCTTGGAGGCGCCATCCTTGGGGAAGCAGCCCCACGGCAGGAGCGGTTGGGATGAAGCCGCTGCCGGCGGGAACGGGTCCGGACGCGCTCCGGCTTCGGGAAGCGGAGAAGCCACTTCCAGAACCGGTTCCCTAAGGGGAGCCGGGGTGGGAATTCCGAGCGCTTCCCCTGCCGATGCCCCATTCCCAAGGGAAAGGGGGGAAAGCCACAGCCCGGAACCGCTTTGCCATAGGGAAGAGCCCAACGGCTGCAGCTGGCGCTGGATCCCGCATGGAATGGGGGGCTTTCCCAAGGGGAACGGCGCTCCGGGTCAGGGATGGAGGCGGGGGACTCAATGGGAATGCCATGGGATGGCTCTGGAATGGTGCAGGAGGTGGGGGGGGGGAGGCGCTGCTCCTCCTGGAGACCGGCTCCCGCTTCCCATGGGGAATGCCAAGGGCTCAACGGAGCCAGGTTGGGAAGCGGCGGCTCCCATGGGATCGGGCTTGGGAATTGCCCCCCCCTCCATGGGATGGGCCCGATGGGAGCGCCGGGGCCCTGCCCATCCCCGCCCCGTGAGTCACCGGAGTCAGCGCTGCCCTGGAGCACCCATGGGTGGGGGGGGGCACAAAAGGGGGGGCACCCATGGGTGGGGGGGCACAAAAGGGGGGGCACCCATGGGTGGGGGGGCACAAAAGGGGGGGCACCCATGGGTGGGGGGGCACAAAAGGGGGGGCACCCAAGGGTGGGGGGGCACAAAAGGGGGGGCACCCAAGGGTGGGGGGGGCACAAAAGGGGGGGCACCCATGGGTGGGGGGGCACAAAAGGGGGGGCACCCAAGGGTGGGGGGGCACAAAAGGGGGGGCACCCAAGGCGGGGCCATCCATGGGTGGAGGGGAGGCAATCAAGAGTGGGGGGGGCACCCGATGGTGGGGGCACCCACAGGTGGGGGGTGCACCCACAGGTGGGGGGTTCACCCACAGGTGCGGGGTGCACCCACAGGTGGGGGGGCACCCACAGGTGGGGGGGCACCCACAGGTGGGGGGTTCACCCACAGGTGCGGGGTGCACCCACAGGTGGGGGGGCACCCATGGGGGGGGGGTGCACCCACAGGTGCGGGGTGCACCCACAGGTGGGGGGTTCACCCACAGGTGGGGGGTGCACCCACAGGTGGGGGGGCACCCATGGGGGGGGGGTGCACCCATAGGTGCGGGGTGCACCCATAGGTGGGGGGGCACCCATGGGGGGGGGGTGCACCCAAAGGTGCGGGGTGCACCCATAGGTGGGGGGGCACCCATGGGGGGGGGGTGCACCCATAGGTGGGGGGGCACCCATGGGGGGGGGGTGCACCCATAGGTGGGGGGTGCACCCATGGGTGGGGGGGCCCCACCTTCCGCGCCGATGGAGACGAGCTTCACGCCCTTGCTGGCGATGAAGTCCAGGGCCTTGTTGACGTTGTTGATCTTGTGCACCCGCATCTTGCCCCGCTCCGGCTTCGGGAGGCGCTCGCCTGCAGCGGGACAGGGGGGGAATGGGATGGGAATGGGATGGGAATGGGATGGGAATGGGAATGGGGGAATGGGAATGGGAATGGGGGAATGGGAATGGGGGAATGGGAATGGGGGAATGGGAATGGGGGGGGAATGGGAATGGGGGGGGAATGGGAATGGGGGAATGGGGGAATGGGAATGGGGGAATGGGAATGGGAATGGGGGAATGGGAATGGGGGAATGGGAATGGGGGAATGGGAATGGGGGGGAATGGGAATGGGGGGGGAATGGGAATGGGGGAATGGGGGAATGGGAATGGGGGAATGGGAATGGGGGGGAATGGGAATGGGGGAATGGGGGAATGGGAATGGGGGAATGGGAATGGGGGGGGAATGGGAATGGGGGAATGGGGGAATGGGAATGGGGGAATGGGAATGGGGGGGGAATGGGAATGGGGGAATGGGGGAATGGGAATGGGGGAATGGGGGAATGGGAATGGGGGGGGAATGGGAATGGGATGGGAATGGGGGAATGGGAATGGGGGAATGGGAATGGGGGAATGGGAATGGGGGAATGGGGGAATGGGAATGGGAATGGGGGAATGGGAATGGGAATGGGGGAATGGGAATGGGGGAATGGGAATGGGGGGAATGGGAACGGGGGGGAATGGGAACGGGGGGGAATGGGAACGGGGGGGAATGGGAATGGGATGGGAATGGGGGGGAATGGAAGGGTGGGAATGGGATGGAGGAAACAGGGATGGACGGAAGGGTTGGGATGGGAGAGCAGGGATGGATGGGCAGGAGCAGTGAAGGGATGCAGGGCCGGGATGGGGATGCAGGGCCGGGATGGGGATGCAGGGCCGGGATGGGGATGCAGGGCCGGGATGGGGATGCAGGGCTGGGATGGGGATGCAGGGCTGGGATGGGGATGCGCAGGGGGGATGAAGGGTTGGGAATGGGATGAGGAGGGCTGGGATGGGGATGCAGGGCCGGGAATGGCGCTGACCTGAGATGACCTCCAGCAGCAGCATCAGCTTGAGGCCATCCCGGAAATCCTCGTCGATGTTCTCGATCTGGGTCCCGGCTTTCCGCAGGTGGGAATTGCACCAGGCCGTGAAGGTCTGCGGGCGGGAAGAGCGGGAATGTCACCTCCGGATGCACCGGCAGCCCGGGAATGCGCCACCTGCGAAGAGCCCTTCATGCCCATTGAGCTCCATCCCGCAGGACCCGCTTGCTCCGAGCCCCGTCCAAGCTGCACCCTGCTGGGCATGGATCCCACGGATCCCATGGATCCCATCCCTTCCCTCCCCCATGTCCATGGATCCCATCCCGGGCTCCGCTCCCCTCGAGCCCTTCCTCCCCATGGCCACCGGTGACACCAAACACAAGGCTCAGGGGCCACCAGCAGGGACAAGGAGTGGCCAAGCCCATTGACCACCATGGCCAGGAGCCCATTGACCACCATGGCCAGGAGCCCATTGACCACCATGGCCAGGAGCCCATTGACCACCATGGCCAGGAGCTCATTGACCACCATGGCCAGGAGCCCATTGACCACCATGGCCAGGAGCCCATTGACCACCACGGCCAGGAGCCCATTGACCACCATGGCCAGGAGCTCATTGACCACCATGGCCAGGAGCCCATTGACCACCATGGCCAGGAGCCCATTGACCACCACGGCCAGGAGCCCATTGACCACCATGGCCATAACCCCATTGACCACCATGGCCAGGAGCCCATTGACCACCATGGCCAGGAGCCCATTGACCACCATGGCCAGGAGCCCATTGACCACCATGGCCAGGAGCCCATTGACCACCATGGCCAGGAGCCCATTGACCACCATAGCCAGGAGCCCATTGACCACCATGGCCAGGAGCCCATTGACCACCATAGCCAGGAGCTCATTGACCACCATGGCCAGGAGCCCATTGACCACCATAGCCAGGAGCCCATTGACCACCATGGCCAGGAGCCCATTGACCACCATAGCCAGGAGCCCATTGACCACCATGGCCAGGAGCCCATTGACCACCATGGCCAGGAGCCCATTGACCACCATGGCCAGGAGCCCATTGACCACCATGGCCAGGAGCCCATTGACCACCATAGCCAGGAGCCCATTGACCACCATGGCCAGGAGCCCATTGACCACCATGGCCAGGAGCTCATTGACCACCATAGCCAGGAGCTCATTGACCACCATGGCCAGGAGCCCATTGACCACCATGGCCAGGAGCCCATTGACCACCATGGCCAGGAGCCCATTGACCACCATGGCCAGGAGCCCATTGACCACCATAGCCAGGAGCCCATTGACCACCATGGCCAGGAGCCCATTGACCACCATAGCCAGGAGCCCATTGACCACCATAGCCAGGAGCCCATTGACCACCATGGCCAGGAGCCCATTGACCACCATGGCCAGGAGCCCATTGACCACCATGGCCAGGAGCCCATTGACCACCATGGCCAGGAGCTCATTGACCACCATGGCCATAACCCCATTGACCACCATGGCCAGGAGCCCATTGACCACCATAGCCAGGAGCCCATTGACCACCATAGCCAGGAGCCCATTGACCACCATGGCCAGGAGCCCATTGACCACCATAGCCAGGAGCCCATTGACCACCATAGCCAGGAGCCCATTGACCACCATAGCCAGGAGCCCATTGACCACCATGGCCAGGAGCCCATTGACCACCATGGCCATAACCCCATTGACCACCATGGCCAGGAGCCCATTGACCACCATGGCCAGGAGCCCATTGACCACCATAGCCAGGAGCTCATTGACCACCATGGCCACCATGGCCATAACCCCATTGACCACCATGGCCATGACCCCATTGACCACCATAGCCAGGAGCCCATTGACCACCATGGCCAGGAGCCCATTGACCACCATGGCCAGGAACCCATTGACCACCATGGCCACCATGGCCATGAGCCCATTGACCACCATGGCCAGGAGCCCATTGACCACCATGGCCATAACCCCATTGACCACCATGGCCAGGAGCCCATTGACCACCATGGCCACCATGGCCATAACCCCATTGACCAACATGGCCAGGAGCCCATTGACCACCATGGCCAGGAGCCCATTGACCACCATGGCCAGGAACCCATTGACCACCATGGGCCACCACAACCATGACCCCATTGGCCACCATAGCCATGACCCCACTGACCACCATGGCCATGAGCCCATTGACCACCATGGGCCACCACGGCCATGACCTCACTGACCACCATTGACCAACATGGCCATGACCCCACTGACCACCATGGCCACCATTGACCACCATGGCCACCATTGACCACCACTGACCACCATGGCCACCACTGACCACCATGGCCACCACTGACCACCATGGCCATGAGCCCATTGCCCACCATGGCCACCATGGCCACCATTGCCCACCATGGCCACCATAGACCACCATGGCCACCATTGACCACCATGGCCACCATTGACCACCATGGCCACCACTGACCACCATGGCCACCACTGACCACCATGGCCACCACTGACCACCATGGCCACCATTGACCACCATGGCCACCACTGACCACCATGGCCACCATTGACCACCATGGCCACCACTGACCACCACTGACCACCATGGCCACCACTGACCACTATGGCCACCATTGACCACCATGGCCACCATTGACCACCATGGCCACCACTGACCACCATGGCCACCACTGACCACCATGGCCACCACTGACCACCATGGCCACCATTGACCACCATGGCCACCATTGACCACCATGGCCACCATTGACCACCATGGCCACCACTGACCACCATGGCCACCATTGACCACCATTGACCACCGCTGACCACCATGGCCACCATTGACCACCATTGACCACCGCTGACCACCATGGCCACCACTGACCACCATGGCCACCATTGACCACCATTGACCACCATGGCCACCACTGACCACCATGGCCACCATTGCCCACGGGCAACCCCTCCTCCAGGAGGACCCCACTGACCTCCATCCCCTATGGAAGCGGGAGCTGAATCCCGCACCCCCCCCCCATTCCCAAGGGAATTCCGGGTTGAATCCCGGCTTTTCCCTCTCCCAACTGGCGTTATCCTCACGGCAAACCCCCTGGAGCCCCCCCCCCCCCCTCAAAGCACAGCTCCGGGAGCAGCTTTTCCTCCTCTTTGGAATTGCTGAGATTCCAGACATGCCTCTGGAATTTCCTTCCGGAAAAGCCTTTTCCAGGCATTGTATCCAAGGCGCCTTTGTGGGCAGGAAGAGGAGGGCTCAGCCTCCAGCCGGGATCAACCGGGATCATCCCATTCCCACCGCCCCCCCCCCCCCACTTCCCGCTCCCGAGCCCCCGCATCCAAAGGGAACGAGCTTGAGCCGAGCCTGGAATTAAGCTGGCTTGGAAAAGCCAGGTTGGGAATTGCAATGGGAGCCGGGTTGCGATCCCAAGGGATTCCGGCTTAAAGCCTTCATTCCTCCAGGGAATTCCATGCTTTTCCATGAGCTCTCCCGCCCCATCATTCCCAATAACAGGAGCCTGAAAGCACCTTTATCCCGGGAGCACGGGGCCGGCGCCTCCTCCCGCCAATCCCATTCCCAAGGGGATTTAAGGCTCATTCCCAAGTGGATTTAAAGCTCATTCCCAAGCTTTCCAGCCCCATGGGATGGGAAGAGGAAGCCCCCAAGGCCTTGGGTGGGCAATGGGGGCCAAGCTTCCCATTCCTTAGGGAACTGCTTCCCATCCCTTAGGAAACTGCTTCCCATCCCTTAGGGAATTGCCTTTCATTCCTTAGGGAATTGCCTTTCATTCCTTAGGGAATTGCTGCTTCAAGCCCAGAGCTGCTCCTTGAGGACCCCGTTTTCCATGCAGGAGCCACGGAAAACATGCCAGGAATGAGGAAAACCGGGATAAGGGGATGCTGCGGAGCAGCCTCTCCCATCCTTGCTCCTGCCTCTATTGGGAGCCATTGGGCCGCGGCAGCTCCGGGCTTTTCCCAGCATTCCCAATGGATTCGGGGAGGCCGGAGCCGGGAGATTCTCCTCATTCCTTGCCCTTATTAGGCCGGGCAGCAGGCGGAGGAGGAAGGGAGGAATTCCCGGATCCCGACGCCTGGAATGGGATGCGTTGGATCCCGCAGCTCAGCCCATGGCGAGCGCCAGGGATGGAGCATCCCAACCTTCAGCGTCATTCCCAGCGCTTCCCGGTGGAAGCTCTTCCTCCTCCTCCCATCCCTGTGGGTCCTTGGAAAAGGCCTTTTCCAGCTTTCTGGAAGCACCACGAATCCCTGCGGATCCTCCGCACCTGACGGCGTTATCCCGGATCCCGGGAGTCCTTCTCCTTCGGGATGCTCCATTCGTCCATTGCTCATCCCATGGGAATCTGCACTGGGATACTGGAGCATCCAAGCGGGAAGTCAGCTGCTGCCCGGGATGCAGGAGGCCCTTGGGATGGCATTCCAAAGGGAAGGGCTGGGATGGAGCAGGAACCCCCCCCCGGGTGGTTAAACTGAATCCAGGGATGCTGAGGGGGATGGAGGGATACCGGGAATGGCGCATGGAGACTGGGAATGGCACAGGGACACTGGGAATGGCACATGGACACCGGGAATGATGGATGGACACTGGGAATGACGCATGGAGACTGGGAATGGCACAGGGACACTGGGAATGGCACATGGAGACTGGGAATGGCACAGGGACACTGGGAATGGCACATGGACATCGGGAATGATGGATGGACACTGGGAATGACGCATGGAGACTGGGAATGATGGACGGACACTGGGAATGAAGCATGGAGACTGGGAATGGCACAGGGACACTGGGAATGGCACATGGACATCGGGAATGATGCATGGACACTGGGAATGACGCATGGAGACTGGGAATGGCACAGGGACACTGGGAATGGCACATGGACACCGGGAATGATGGATGGACACTGGGAATGACGCATGGAGACTGGGAATGGCACAGGGACACTGGGAATGGCACATGGACACCGGGAATGATGGATGGACACTGGGAATGACGCATGGAGACTGGGAATGGCACATGGACACCGGGAATGATGGATGGACACTGGGAATGACGCATGGAGACTGGGAATGGCACAGGGACACTGGGAATGGCACAGGGACACCGGGAATGATGGATGGACACTGGGAATGACGCATGGAGACTGGGAATGATGGACGGACACTGGGAATGACGCATGGAGACTGGGAATGGCACAGGGACACTGGGAATGGCACATGGACATCGGGAATGATGGATGGACACTGGGAATGACGCATGGAGACTGGGAATGATGGACGGACACTGGGAATGAAGCATGGAGACTGGGAATGGCACAGGGACACTGGGAATGGCACATGGAGACTGGGAATGGCACAGGGACACTGGGAATGGCACATGGACACCGGGAATAATGCATGGACACTGGGAATGACGCATGGAGACTGGGAATGAGGCACGGACACCGGGAATGACGCAGGGACACCGGGAATGAGGCACGGACACCGGGAATGACGCAGGGACACCGGGAATGACGCAGGGACACCGGGAATGACGCACGGACACCGGGAATGACGCACGGACACCGGGAATGAGGCACGGACACCGGGAATGAGGCAGGGACACCGGGAATGAGGCAGGGACACCGGGAATGTCGCACGGACACCGGGAATGATGCACGGACACCGGGAATGTCGCACGGACACCGGGAATGTCGCACGGACACCGGGAATGACGCACGGACACCGGGAATGTCGCACGGACACCGGGAATGACGCACGGACACCGGGAATGACGCACGGACACCGGGAATGAGGCACGGACACCGGGAATGTCGCACGGACACCGGGAATGACGCACGGACACCGGGAATGACGCACGGACACCGGGAATGAGGCACGGACACCGGGAATGACGCACGGACACCGGGAATGAGGCAGGGACACCGGGAATGAGGCAGGGACACCGGGAATGACGCACGGACACCGGGAATGTCGCACGGACACCGGGAATGTCGCACGGACACCGGGAATGACGCACGGACACCGGGAATGAGGCAGGGACACCGGGAATGACGCACGGACACCGGGAATGAGGCAGGGACACCGGGAATGATGCAGGGACACCGGGAATGACGCAGGGACACCGGGAATGACGCACGGACACCGGGAATGACGCACGGACACCGGGAATGACGCACGGACACCGGGAATGAGGCACGAACACCGGGAATGTCGCACGGACACCGGGAATGAGGCAGGGACACCGGGAATGTCGCACGGACACCGGGAATGAGGCAGGGACACCGGGAATGATGCAGGGACACCGGGAATGATGCAGGGACACCGGGAATGACGCACGGACACCGGGAATGACGCACGGACACCGGGAATGAGGCAGGGACACCGGGAATGAGGCAGGGACACCGGGAATGAGGCACGGACACCGGGAATGTCGCACGGACACCGGGAATGACGCACGGACACCGGGAATGAGGCACGGACACCGGGAATGTCGCACGGACAACGGGAATGTCGCACGGACACTGGGCAGGAGGCGGCAGCTCCGGCTCCGCCGCTCCCGGCCTCATTCCGGCCATTCCCGAGCAGGAGCCCCAGGGCCCGCAGCGAATCCAGGCCCTGGGGGCGGGAGAATCCCTGGGGATGAGCCCCATTCCCAACGCGTTCCCACCAGGAAGGGGGGCGGGGGGGGGGGGGGGGGAAGCAGCTCCATGGGATCACTTCCAGCCTCTTCCCATCCCCCCCCCCTCCCCCCGGATCCCAGCGCCTGGATCCCGGTTTCCGGTCGCCCTTCGCCCGGCCCCTCCCCCCCCCCGCGCCCTTTCTCCTCTTCCCCATTTCCCCATTCCAGAGGCAGGGAGCGGAGCCGCGCCCGCAGCCCCTCCCCCCCCATGGCTCCCTATGGGGGGAGCCCATAACCAACTCCTATGGGGGGGGAGCCCCATAACCAACTCCTATGGGGGGGAGCCCCATAACCAACTCCTATGGGGGGGAGCCCCATAACCAACTCCTATGGGGGGAGCCCCATAACCAACTCCTATGGGGGGGGAGCCCCATAACCAACTCCTATGGGGGGGAGCCCCATAACCAACTCCTATGGGGGGGGAGCCCCATAACCAACTCCTATGGGGGGAGCCCCATAACCAACTCCTATGGGGGGAGCCCCATAACCAACTCCTATGGGGGGGGAGCCCCATAACCAACTCCTATTGGGGGGAGCCCCATAACCAACTCCTATGGGGGGGGAGCCCCATAACCAACTCCTATGGGGGGGAGCCCCATAACCAACTCCTATGGGGGGGGAGCCCCATAACCAACTCCTATGGGGGGAGCCCCATAACCAACTCCTATGGGGGGAGCCCCATAACCAACTCCTATGGGGGGGAGCCCCATAACCAACTCCTATTGGGGGGAGCCCCATAACCAACTCCTATGGGGGGGAGCCCCATAACCAACTCCTATGGGGGGGAGCCCCATAACCAACTCCTATGGGGGGGGAGCCCCATAACCAACTCCTATGGGGGGGGAGCCCCATAACCAACTCCTAGGGGGGGGAGCCCCATAACCAACTCCTATGAGGGGGGAGCCCCATAACCAACTCCTATGGGGGGAGCCCCATAACCAACTCCTATGGGGGGGAAGCCCCATAACCAACTCCTATGGGGGGGGAGCCCCATAACCAACTCCTATGGGGGGGAGCCCCATAACCAACTCCTATGGGGGGGGAGCCCCATAACCAACTCCTATGGGGGGGGAGCCCCATAACCAACTCCTATGGGGGGGGAGCCCCATAACCAACTCCTATGGGTGCTTATGGGGGGGATCCCTCCATAGGCTCCAATGCCTCATAGACCCCCTATAGACCCCCCCCCATTGGCTTCAACGCCTCCACGGGCCCCCTCCATAGGCTCGAAGGCCTCAGAGCCCGCCTCAAGGCCTCCAATGGCCTCAGGGGCCCCCGCTTCCCCTCAGGCTTTCCCCGCACCGGGACCCCCCGCCCGTCCACGGGCACCTTTCGCTGCTGCTTCTCCCAGGCGGGGTCGAGGAGCAGGTCCCGGTCCCAGTCCTCCTCCTGGGCCATGTAATCCCCGTTGGGGCCGGCGGCGGGCGCGGCCTGCGCCCGGTCCCGGTGGTAATCCACCATGGCGGCGGCGATGATGGCGGCGATGGCGCCCGCCCCGCCGGCCCCGCCGCCTCGCCCGCCGCTCTGCGCAGGCGCGCCCCGCCGGGACACGCCCACCGCGCTAAAGCCCCGCCCCCAAGAGGGGCAGGGCGAGCCAATCGCGTGGCGCCTAAGCCCCGCCCACTGTGGCCACCCGCCACCAATCGCGTGGACGTAACGATAAGCCCCGCCCACCGCGCAGCTCAACCTCGCCCCTCTCTGGTTGACCCGCTAAGCCCCGCCTACTCTAGCCCCGCGCACCAATCGCGTCGCAAACCCGAGCTGACGTGTCTCTAAACCACGCCCCTCCCTTCTGATTCGCCCATTACGACTCTAAGCCCGCCCCCTGACACACCCCATCACTCAGCCCCGCCCACTGTGGCTCTGCGCACCAATCGCGTCGCGAATCCGCGCTGACGCGTCCTAACCACGCCCCTCTCTTCTGATTCGCCCATTGCGGCCCTAAGCACCGCCCACCGCCTCACTAAACCACGCCCCTCGCCTCTGAGTCGCCCATTGACCCGCTAACGCCCACCCATCACTAAGCCCCGCCCACTCTGGCTCCAAGCACCAATCGCGTCTCTGAACCACACTGATGTCACTAAACCACGCCCCGTCTTCTGATTCGCGCAGAGCCC
>NC_137764.1:438551-463748 GCF_963264785.1 Psittacula echo
AAACAGGGGAGGGGAAATGGGGAGGGGAAATGGGGAGGGGAAATGGGGAGGGGAAAGGCTGGGCAGAGCCCCCCGGCCCCCAGGGCCCCCAGGTGTGGGATACGTGGGCCTGGTCGATCATGCACTTGCAGAGGGTGAAGTCGGTGTGGGGCAGGTTGGTGAGGGCCTTGAGCAGGATCTGCGCCGTCACCGGGCTCTGGAAGAAGGCGGGGTTGAACTGGTACCTATGGGGCGGGGCGGGCGTGATGGGGGGCACGGGGGGGATGGGAACCCCCCCAGCATCCGCTCTTTACCCTCCTTCTACCCCCCATAGCCTCCCTTGACCCCTCTTATACCTCCCATAACCCCACTCACAGCCCCTATAGATCCCCCCTCATATCCCCCCCAACTGCCCCCCAGGACCCCATAGACCCCACTCAGACCCCCCCAGACCCCACTCAGACCCCCCCAGGACCCCACAGACCCCCTTCAGACCCCCTCAGAACCCCATAGACCCCACTCAGACCCCCCTCAGGACCCCATAGACCCCATTCAGACTCCCATAGACCTCACTCAGACCACCCCAGGACCCCAAAGACCCCATTCAGACCCCCCCAGGACCCCATAGGCCCCATTCAGACCCCCTCAGCACCCCACAGACCCCACTCAGACCCCCTCAGCACCCCATAGACCCCATTCAGACCCCCACAGACCCCATTCAGACCCCCATAGACCCCATTCAGACCCCCATAGACCCCACTCAGACCCCCCCCAGGACCCTATAGACCCCATTCAGACCCCCATAGACCCCATTCAGACCCCCATAGACCCCACTCAGACCCCCATAGACCCCACTCAGACCCCCCCCAGGACCCTATAGACCCCATTCAGACCCCCATAGACTCCATTCAGACCCCCATAGACCCCATTCAGACCCCCACAGACTCCATTCAGACCCCCATAGACCCCATTCAGACCCCCATAGACCCCACTCAGACCCCCGCCAGGACCCTATAGACCCCATTCAGACCCCCATAGACTCCATTCAGACCCCCATAGACCCCATTCAGACCCCCTTAGACTCCACTCAGACCACCGCAGGACCCCATAAACCCCATTCAGACCCCCCCAGACCCCATTCAGACCCCCCCAGGACCCCATAGGCCCCATTCAGACCCCCCCAGCCCCCCTCACAGCTTCAGCACGGCCAGGTTCGCCTCCAGGTCGTAGGCGTTCTCCTTGGCCTGGGTCTCCACGTAGCGCTCCAGCGTTGCCAGGTTCTCCGGGTTGTACCTGCGGGAACAGGGACCGGGATAATGGGAACAGGGACCGGGATAATGGGAATAAGGGCAAGGATAAGGAAAAGAGAGGCCCGGATAACAGAAATAGGGGCAGGGATAACGGGAATAGGAACCGGGATAATGGGAACAGAGACCGGGATAATGGGAATAAGGGCAAGGATAAGGAGAAGAGAGACCCGGATAACGGGAATAGGGGCAGGGATAACGGGAATAGGAACCGGGATAATGGGAACAGGGACAGGGATAATGGGAATAAGGGCAAGGATAAGGAGAAGAGAGACCCGGATAACGGGAATAGGGGCAGGGATAACGGGAATAGGAACCGGGATAATGGGAACAGAGACCGGGATAATGGGAATAAGGGCAAGGATAAGGAGAAGAGAGACCCGGATAACGGGAATAGGGGCAGGGATAACGGGAATAGGAACCGGGATAATGGGAACAGAGACTGGGATAATGGGAATAAGGGCAAGGATAAGGAAAAGAGAGGCCCGGATAACAGAAATAGGGGCAGGGATAACGGGAATAGGAACCGGGATAATGGGAACAGGGACCGGGATAATGGGAATAAGGGCAAGGATAAGGAAAAGAGAGGCCCGGATAACAGAAATAGGGGCAGGGATAACGGGAATAGGAACCGGGATAATGGGAACAGAGACCGGGATAATGGGAATAAGGGCAAGGATAAGGAGAAGAGAGACCCGGATAACGGGAATAGGGGCAGGGATAACGGGAATAGGAACCGGGATAATGGGAACAGAGACCGGGATAATGGGAATAAGGGCAAGGATAAGGAGAAGAGAGACCCGGATAACGGGAATAGGGGCAGGGATAACGGGAATAGGAACCGGGATAATGGGAACAGAGACCGCGATAATGGGAATAAGGGCAAGGATAAGGAAAAGAGAGACCCGGATAACAGGAATAGGGGCAGGGATAACGGGAATAGGAACCGGGATAATGGGAACAGAGACCGGGATAATGGGAATAAGGGGCTGGGATAATGGGAATAGAGCACCGGGTAAGGGGAATAGGGACCGGGATAAGGAGAATAGGGACTCGGATAATCGGAATAGGGTCAGGGATAACAGGAATAGGTACCGGGATAATGGGAATAGAAATAGGGTTAAGGGGAATAGGGACCCGGATAAGGGGAACCGGGACCGGGATAATGGGAAAGGAGAAAGGGATAAGGGGAATACCCCCCCGCATGGCGGCCGCCATGACAGGCCTAGCAGGCCCCGCTCGATACCGGTCGCTGTTTGCGCCACACGGGACCCCCCACCCGGTCCAAACCGGGTCCCCCCCACCCCTGGACCCCCCCCGGCCCCATTCGGTCCCATTGGACCCGCCCCCCGGGCCCCGTTACCGGTCGATTCCCCTCAGGAGCTTCCCCACGTTCGCCCTCATCTGCTCGAACAGCGCCATGGCCGACCGGAAGTAGCGGCGGCGCGGAGCACCATGGGAAGGTGGTGGAGTGGGCGGGGGGAAAGCCTGGGGTGATCACGCCCCCCAGGCGTAACCACGCCCCCTGCGCTGCTTGGCCACGCCCACAAACGCTTAGACCACGCCCACCGGGTCCTAAAGTACAGCCCTGGGTCCTAAAGCCCGCCCGCCTCGCTCCGGAACCCTTAAACCCCCTCCTAGAACCCCCAAATCCCCCTCTGGGACCCCCAAATTCCACCCTGGAGCCCCAAATCCCTCCCTGGGACCCCCAAATCCCCCTCTGGGACCCCAACATTCCCACTTAGGACCCCAAAATCCCACCCTTGGACCCCCAAATTCCCCCCTGGGATCCCAAATCCCCCCAGTTCCCAGGACCCCCAACCCCTGGGGTTCAGTGGGGGGGTCAAGAAGGAGCCTGGACCCATTGATGCTCTCCAGGTTTATTGATGATGGAGGCCAATGCCCCCCGGACAAGGCACTTAAAGGGGGTGCTGGGGGGGGGTTCATCCCAACTGATCCTCGTATTGCTTCCGGAAGCAGTCTCCGGCCGGGAAGAAATCCCAGCAGCGTTCCTGGTACATCTTCCAGACGTAGGATTCCTGGGGGGGGCACAGAGGGAATGGGGCGGCCCCCATAGAACCCCCCATAGACCCCCCCAAACCCTCCCATATCCCTTGGTGACCCTTAAGCCCTCCCAGTGGCCAATAAGAGCCTCCAATGGCCAATAAGAGCCCCCCAACGGCCAATAAGAGCCCCCCAACAGCCAATAAGAGCCCCCCAACAGCCAATAAGAGCCCCCAATGGCCAATAAGAGCCTCCAATGGCCAATAAGAGCCCCCCAACGGCCAATAAGAGCCCCCCAACAGCCAATAAGAGACCCCCAATGGCCAATAAGAAACCCCCAACGGCCAATAAGAGACCCCCAACAGCCAATAAGAGCCCCCAATGGCCAATAAGAGACCCCCAATGGCCAATAAGAGACCCCCAATGGCCAATAAGAGCCCCCCAACAGCCAATAAGAGCCCCCAATGGCCAATAAGAGACCCCCAACGGCCAATAAGAGACCCCCAACAGCCAATAAGAGACCCCCAATGGCCAATAAGACCTCCCAAAGGCTATTGCCCCCCCATAGCCGTTGCCCCCCCATCCCTACCTGCCCCGTGTGCTCCGTCTCATCCTTATTGATCAGGTACATGAGAAAGAACCTGTATCAATGGGAGATGGGGGGGCAATGGTTAATGGGGGGCACTGGGGACTCCCCAGCCCCATAAGTGCCCCTCCCAGCCCCTCACATGTAGTTGGCCAGGTTGTGCTCCTCCAACGTGTGGGTCTCGAAGCCGTGGGGTGTCGTGTCAAAGTAGTCGCTCCCGATGCCGCAGATGAAGCACTTGGTCTATGGGGTGGTCAATGGGGATCAATGGGGGTCAATGGGGGTCAATGGGGGTCAATAGGGGTCAATTAGGGTCAATGGCAATCAATGGGGATCAATAGAGATCAATGGCGGACAATGGGGATCAATGGAGATCAATGGGGGCCAATGGGGTCAATGGGGATCAATGGTGATCAGTGGGAGTCAATGGGGATCAATGGAGATCAATGGAGATCAATGGTGGTCAATGGGGATCAATGGGGATCAATGGAGATCAATGGTGGTCAATGGGGATCAATGGTGATCAATGGAGATCAATGGTGGTCAATGGGGATCAATGGGGATCAATGGGGATCAATGGAGGTCAATGGTGGTCAATGGGGATCAATGGGGATCAATGGAGATCAATGGTGGTCAATGGGAATCAATGGGGATCAATGGAGATCAATGGTGGTCAATGGGAATCAATGGGGATCAATGGAGATCAGTGGCGGTCAATGGGGATCAATGGGGATCAATAGAGATCAATGGTGGTCAATGGGGATCAATGGGGATCAATGGAGATCAATGGAGATCAATGGTGGTCAATGGGGATCAATGGGGATCAATGGAGATCAGTGGCGGTCAATGGGGATCAATGGGGATCAATGGGGATCAATGGTGGTCAATGGGAGTCAATGGGGGCCAATGGGGATCAATGGGGGTCAATGGGAATCAATGGGGGTCTACGTGGGGCAGGCCCCTCCCAAACCCGCCCCATAGATGCCCCCCCACCTCCATGTCCTCCTTCACTTGCTCCTGCTGATCCCTCAGCTCCCCAAAGGCATCAATGATCAGACCTGGGGGGGGCACGAAGGGGGGGTCACAGGGGGCAGCCCCATAGCCCCCCATTGCCCCCTTGCACCCCCCTTATAACCCCCATAACCACCTTGTACCCCCCATAGCCCCTTTAGAGCCCCCTTTACCGCCCTTAGAGCCCCATAGACCCCCATTGCCCCCTTCTACTTCCCCATAACCCCCCTTTTACCCCCTTCCACCTCCCATAACCCCTCTTATTGACCCCCATCCCCCCATCCCCCCATCCCCTCCTTCCCCCCCCATTGCCCCCCATCCTCCCCATCCTCCCCCATCCCCCCATCCCCCCCCATTGCCCCCCATCCCCCCATTGCCCCCCATCCCCCCATCCCCCCATCCCCTCCATCCCCCCCATCCCCCCATTGCCCCCCATCCTCCCCATCCTCCCCCATCCCCCCATTTCCCCCCATCCCCCCATCCCCTCCATCCCCTCCATCCCCTCCATCCCCTCCATTGCCCCCCATTCCCCCATCCCCCCATTCCCCCCATCCCCCCATTGCCCCCCATTCCCTCCATCCCCCCCATTCCCCCCCATCCCCCCATTGCCCCCCATCCTCCCATCCCCCCCATTCCCCCCCATCCCCCCATTGCCCCCCATCCTCCCATCCCCCCATTGCCCCCCATCCCCCCATTGCCCCCATCCTCCCATCCCCCCCATTCCCCCCCATCCCCCCATTGCCCCCCATCCTCCCATCCCCCCATTCCCCCCCATCCCCCCATTGCCCCCCATTCCCTCCATCCCCCCATTCCCCCCCATCCCCCCATTGCCCCCCATTCCCTCCATCCCCCCCATTCCCCTCCATCCCCCCCATTGCCCCCCATCCCCCCATCCCCCCATTCCCCTCCATCCCCCCATTGCCCCCCATTCCCTCCATCCCCCCCATCCCCCCCATTCCCTCCATCCCCCCCATTCCCCCCCATCCCCCCCATTGCCCCCCATCGCCCCCTCCCCCCCCATCTCCCCCTCCCCCCCCATGCCCCCCTCCCCCCCCTTGCCCCCCTCCCCCCGCACCCTGGATGATGGCCAGCAGGATGACGATGACGAAGAAGAAGAAGGTGATGTCGAACACCACCCGGTAGAGCTCGTACTCGTCCCCCGCCGGGTCCTCGATCTCGTCCCCGATGCCCCCCCCGGCCCGGACCCCCACGTACATGTGGAACAGGTAACACTGCGGGCAGCGCCGTCAGCGCCCCTGGGCACCCACGGGGACCCACAGAGACCCATAGGGACCCACGGGGACCCACGGGGACCCATAGGGACCCACAGGGACCCACAGGGACCCATAGGGACCCATAGGGACCCATAGGGACCCATAGAGACCCATAGGGACCCATAGGGACCCACAGGGACCCACAGGGACCCACGGGGACCCATAGGGACCCACAGGGACCCATAGGGACCCATAGGGACCCATAGGGACCCACGGGGACCCACAGGGACCCACAGGGACCCACAGGAACCCACAGGGACCCATAGGGACCCACAGGGACCCATAGGGACCCATAGGGACCCATAGGGACCCACGGGGACCCATAGGTACCCATAGAGACTCATAGGGACTCATAGAGACCCAGAGGGACCCAGAGGGACCCATAGAGCCTATAGAGCCCAAAGGGACCCACAGAGACCCATACAGCCCATAGGGACCCATAGAGCCCATAGAGACCCATAGGGACCCATACAGCCCATAGGGACCCATAGAGCCCATAGAGACCCATAGGGACCCATAGAGCCCATAGAGACCCATAGGGGCCCATAGCGCCCCACAGCACCCCATAGCGCCCCATAGCGCCCCATAGCGCCCCACAGCGCCCCCTACCGTCATCATGTCGTCGCACTTCATGTCGGGCTCGTCCTCGTCCTCGCTCTTGTTGTAGAACTTGCGGAAGAAGTTGAAGGCCACCACGGTGTAAAGGTAAACGACGACGGCCAGGAGCCCCACGGTCATGGTCAGCTGCGGCACCCATAGAGACCCATAGGGACCATAGGGACCATAGGGACCCATAGGGACCATAGGGACCATAGGGACCATAGGGACCCATAGGGACCATAGGGACCATAGGGACCATAGAGACAGGAGCCCCACGGTCATGGTCAGCTGCGGCACCCATAGAGACCCATAGGGACCATAGGGATCATAGGGACCCATAGGGACCATAGGGACCATAGGGACACATAGAGACAGGAGCCCCACGGTCATGGTCAGCTGCGGCACCCATAGAGACCCATAGGGACCATAGGGACCCATAGGGACACATAGAGACCATAGGGACCATAGGGACACATAGAGACAGGAGCCCCACGGTCATGGTCAGCTGCGGCACCCATAGAGACCCATAGGGACCATAGGGACCATAGGGACCCATAGGGACCATAGGGACCATAGGGACCATAGGGACCCATAGGGACCATAGGGACCATAGGGACCATAGAGACAGGAGCCCCACGGTCATGGTCAGCTGCGGCACCCATAGAGACCCATAGGGACCATAGGGATCATAGGGACCCATAGGGACCATAGGGACCATAGGGACACATAGAGACAGGAGCCCCACGGTCATGGTCAGCTGCGGCACCCATAGAGACCCATAGGGACCATAGGGACCCATAGGGACACATAGAGACCATAGGGACCATAGGGACACATAGAGACAGGAGCCCCACGGTCATGGTCAGCTGCGGCACCCATAGAGACCCATAGGGACCCATAGGGACCCATAGGGACCCATAGAGACCATAGAGACCCATAGGGACCCATAGAGACCCATAGGGACCCATAGAGACCCATAGAGACCCATAGAGACCATAGAGACCCATAGGGACCCATAGAGACCCATAGGGACCCATAGAGACCCATAGAGACCCATAGAGACCATAGAGACCCATAGAAACCCATAGGAACCATAGGGACCCATAGAGACCCATAGGGACCCATAGGGACCCATAGGGACCCATAGAGACCCATAGGGACCATAGAGACCCATAGGGACCCATAGAGACCATAGGGACCATAGGGACACATAGAGACAGGAGCCCCACGGTCATGGTCAGCTGCGGCACCCATAGAGACCCATAGGGACCATAGGGACCATAGAGACCCATAGGGACCATAGGGACCCATAGGGACCCATAGGGACCATAGGGACCCATAGGGACCCATAGGGACCATAGGGACACATAGGGACACATAGAGACCATAGGGACCATAGGGACACATAGAGACAGGAGCCCCACGGTCATGGTCAGCTGCGGCACCCATAGGGACACATAGGGACCATAGGGACCATAGGGACCCATAGGGACACATAGAGACAGGAGCCCCACGGTCATGGTCAGCTGCGGCACCCATAGAGACCCATAGGGACCATAGGGACCATAGGGACCCATAGGGACACATAGAGACAGGAGCCCCACGGTCATGGTCAGCTGCGGCACCCATAGAGACCCATAGGGACCATAGGGACCCATAGAGACCCATAGGGACCATAGGGACCATAGGGACCCATAGAGACCCATAGAGACCATAGAGACCATAGAGACCATAGAGACCCATAGGGACCATAGGGACCCATAGAGACCATAGGGACCATAGGGACCCATAGAGACCATAGGGACCATAGGGACACATAGAGACAGGAGCCCCACGGTCATGGTCAGCTGCGGCACCCATAGAGACCCATAGGGACCCATAGAGACCCATAGGGACCCATAGAGACCATAGAGACCCATAGGGACCCATAGGGACCCATAGGGACCATAGGGACCCATAGAGACCCATAGAGACCCATAGGGACCCATAGGGACCATAGAGACCCATAGGGACCCATAGAGAACCATAGAGACCCATAGGGACCATAGAGACCCATAGGGACCCATAGAGACCATAGGGACACATAGAGACAGGAGCCCCACGGTCATGGTCAGCTGCGGCACCCATAGAGACCCATAGGGACCCATAGGGACTATAGAGACCCATAGGGACCATAGGGACCCATAGAGACCCATAGGGACCATAGGGACCCATAGAGACCATAGAGACAGGAGCCCCACGGTCATGGTCAGCTGCGGCACCCATAGAGACCCATAGAGACCATAGGGACCCATAGGGACCCATAGGGACCCATAGAGACCCATAGGGACCATAGGGACCATAGGGACACATAGGGACACATAGAGACAGGAGCCCCACGGTCATGGTCAGCTGCGGCACCCATAGAGACCCATAGGGACCCATAGGGACCATAGAGACCCATAGAGACCCATAGGGACCCATAGAGACCATAGAGACCATAGAGACCCATAGGGACCATAGGGACACATAGAGACAGGAGCCCCACGGTCATGGTCAGCTGCGGCACCCATAGAGACCCATAGGGACCCATAGGGACCATAGAGACCCATAGGGACCATAGGGACCCATAGAGACCATAGAGACCATAGAGACCCATAGGGACCATAGGGACACATAGAGACAGGAGCCCCACGGTCATGGTCAGCTGCGGCACCCATAGAGACCCATAGGGACCACAGGGACCCATAGGGACCCATAGAGACCATAGGGACCATAGGGACACATAGAGACAGGAGCCCCACGGTCATGGTCAGCTGCGGCACCCATAGAGACCCATAGGGACCATAGGGACCATAGGGACCCATAGGGACCCATAGAGACCCATAGGGACCCATAGGGACCCATAGGGACCCATAGGGACCATAGAGACCCATAGGGACCATAGGGACCCATAGGGACCCATAGGGACCCATAGGGACCATGGAGACCCATAGGGACCCATAGAGACCATAGGGACACATAGAGACAGGAGCCCCACGGTCATGGTCAGCTGCGGCACCCATAGAGACCCATAGGGACCATAGAGACCCATAGGGACCATAGAGACCCATAGAGACCCATAGAGACCCATAGGGACCCATAGAGACCCATAGGGACCCATAGGGACCATAGAGACCCATAGGGACCCATAGAGACCCATAGGGACCCATAGAGACCCATAGGGACCCATAGGGACCCATAGAGACCCATAGGGACCATAGAGACCCATAGGGACCATAGAGACCCATAGGGACCCATAGAGACCCATAGGGACCATAGAGACCCATAGGGACCCATAGAGACCCATAGGGACCCATAGAGACCCATAGAGACCCATAGGGACCCATAGAGACCCATAGAGACCCATAGAGACCATAGAGACCATAGAGACCCATAGGGACCCATAGAGACCCATAGGGACCCATAGAGACCCATAGAGACCCATAGAGACCATAGAGACCATAGAGACCCATAGGGACCCATAGAGACCCATAGAGACCCATAGAGACCCCATAGAGACCATAGGGACCCATAGAGACCCATAGAGACCATAGAGACCCATAGAGACCATAGAGACCATAGAGACCCATAGGGACCCATAGAGACCCATAGAGACCCATAGAGACCCCATAGAGACCATAGAGACCATAGAGACCCATAGGGACCCATAGAGACCCATAGAGACCCATAGGGACCCATAGAGACCCATAGAGACCCATAGAGACCATAGAGACCCATAGAGACCATAGAGACCATAGAGACCCATAGGGACCCATAGAGACCCATAGAGACCCATAGAGACCCCATAGAGACCATAGGGACCCATAGGGACCCATAGAGACCCATAGGGACCCATAGGGACCATAGGGACCCATAGGGACCCATAGGGACCATAGGGACACATAGAGACAGGAGCCCCACGGTCATGGTCAGCTGCGGCACCCATAGGGACACATAGGGACCATAGAGACCCATAGGGACCCATAGGGACACATAGGGACCATAGGGACCCATAGGGACCCATAGGGAACATAGGGACCCATAGGGACCATAGGGACACATAGGAACCCATAGGGACCATAGGGACCCATAGGGACCATAGGGACACATAGGGACACATAGGGACAGGAGCCCCACGGTCATGATCAGCTGCAGCACCCATAGGGACACATAGAGACCCCACAGAAACTCCATAGACCCCCATAGACACCCCATAGACCCCCATAGACACCCCATAGACCCCCATAGCTGCCCCATAGCCGCCCCACAGCCGCCCCACCTGCTTGCCGTTGTGGGTCGCGGAGGACAGGATGGTGCGCAGCATCCCATAGACACCCCATAGACCCCCATAGACACCCCATAGACCCCCATAGACACCCCATAGACCCCCATAGCTGCCCCATAGCTGCCCCACAGCCGCCCCACCTGCTTGCCGTTGTGGGTCACGGAGGACAGGATGGTGCGCAGCATCCCATAGACACCCCATAGACCCCCATAGACACCCCATAGACCCCCATAGACACCCCATAGACCCCCATAGCTGCCCCATAGCCGCCCCACAGCCGCCCCACCTGCTTGCCGTTGTGGGTCACGGAGGACAGCATGGTGCGCAGCATCCCATAGACACCCCATAGACCCCCATAGCTGCCCCATAGCTGCCCCATAGCTGCCCCACCTGCTTGCCGTTGTGGGTCACGGAGGACAGGATGGTGCGCAGCATCCCATCGACACCCCATAGACCCCCATAGACACCCCATAGACCCCCATAGACACCCCATAGCTGCCCCATAGCTGCCCCATAGCTGCCCCACCTGCTTGCCGTTGTGGGTCACGGAGGACAGGATGGTGCACAGCATCCCATCGACACCCCATAGACCCCCATAGACACCCCATAGACCCCCATAGACACCCCATAGCTGCCCCATAGCTGCCCCATAGCTGCCCCACCTGCTTGCCGTTGTGGGTCACGGAGGACAGGATGGTGCGCAGCATCCCATCGACACCCCATAGACCCCCATAGACACCCCATAGACCCCCATAGACACCCCATAGCTGCCCCATAGCTGCCCCACAGCTGCCCCACCTGCTTGCCGTTGTGGGTCACGGAGGACAGGATGGTGCGCAGCGTCTTCACGCCCATGGCGATGTCCAGGAGGTGGGAGGCGAAGAAGAAGTTGTTGTAGTGGCCCAGCAGGGACATGGCCATGTACCAGGTGAGGTACAGGAAGGACTGGGGGGGGACGTGGGCATCAATGGGGCAGCCCCATAGAGTGGAGGGGGCCACAGCCCCCATTGACCTGGGACAGCCGGGGATGGGGGTACCAACCCCCTGACCCCCCATATCCCCCGGACCCCCATCTCCATGGCAACCCCATCCCCATGGCAACCCCATCCCCATGGCAACCCCATCCCTATGGGTCCCCCATCCCCATGGCAACCCCATCCCTATGGGACCCCCATCCCCATGGCAACCCCATCCCCATGGCAACCCCATCCCTATGGGTCCCCCATCCCCATGGCAACCCCATCCCCATGGCAACCCCATCCCCATGGCAACCCCATCTCCATGGCAACCCCATCCCTATGGGACCCCCATCCCCATGGCAACCCCATCCCTATGGGTCCCCCATCCCCATGGCAACCCCATCCCTATGGGACCCCCATCCCCATGGCAACCCCATCTCCATGGCAACCCCATCCCTATGGGACCCCCATCCCCATGGCAACCCCATCCCTATGGGACCCCCATCCCCATGGCAACCCCATCCCTATGGGACCCCCATCCCCATGGCAACCCCATCCCCATGGGACCCCCATCCCCATGGCAACCCCATTCCTATGGGACCCCCATCTCCATGGCAACCCCATCCCTATGGGACCCCCATACCCAGGGCAACCCCACCCCTATGGGTCCCCCATTCCCATGGCAACCCCATCCCTATGGGACCCCCATTCCCATGGCAACCCCATCCCTATGGGAACCCCATCCCTATGGGACCCCCATCCCCATGGCAACCCCATCCCTATGGGTCCCCCATCCCCATGGCAACCCCATCCCTATGGGACCCCCATCTCCATGGCAACCCCATTCCTATGGGACCCCCATCTCCATGGCAACCCCATCCCTATGGGTCCCCCATCACCATGGCAACCCCATCCCTATGGGACCCCCATCTCCATGGCAACCCCATCTCCATGGCAACCCCATCCCCATGGCAACCCCATCCCTATGGGACCCCCATCCCCACGGCAACCCCATCCCCATGGCAACCCCATCCCTATGGGTCCCCCATCCCCATGGCAACCCCATCCCTATGGGACCCCCATCTCCATGGCAACACCATTCCTATGGGACCCCCATCTCCATGGCAACCCCATCCCTATGGGTCCCCCATCCCCATGGCAACCCCATCCCTATGGGACCCCCATCTCCATGGCAACCCCATCCCCATGGCAACCCCATCCCCATGGCAACCCCATCCCTATGGGACCCCCATCCCCATGGCAACCCCATCCCTATGGGTCCCCCATCCCCATGGCAACCCCATCCCTATGGGACCCCCATCTCCATGGCAACCCCATCCCTATGGGTCCCCCATTCCCATGGCAACCCCATCCCTATGGGACCCCCATCCCCATGGCAACCCCATCCCTATGGGACCCCCATCCCCATGGCAACCCCATCCCTATGGGACCCCCATCCCCATGGCAACCCCATCCCTATGGGACCCCCATCCCCATGGCAACCCCATCCCTATGGGACCCCCATCCCCATGGCAACCCCATCCCTATGGGTCCCCCATCCCCATGGCAACCCCATCCCTATGGGACCCCTATCTCCATGGCAACCCCATTCCTATGGGACCCCCATCTCCATGGCAACCCCATCCCTATGGGACCCCCATACCCATGGCAACCCCACCCCTATGGGTCCCCCATTCCCATGGCAACCCCACCCCTATGGGACCCCCATCCCCATGGCAACCCCATCCCCATGGGACCCCCATCCCCATGGCAACCCCATCCCTATGGGACCCCCATTCCCATGGCAACCCCATCCCCATGGCAACCCCATCCCTATGGGACCCCCATCCCCATGGCAACCCCATCCCTATGGGACCCCCATCCCCATGGCAACCCCACCCCTATGGGACCCCCATCTCCATGGCAACCCCATCCCTATGGGACCCCCATCCCCATGGCAACCCCATCCCCATGGCAACCCCATCCCTATGGGACCCCCATCCCCTTGGCAACCCCATCCCCATGGCAACCCCATCCCTATGGGACCCCCATCCCCATGGCAACCCCATCCCCATGGGACCCCCATCCCCATGGGACCCCCATCCCCATGGCCCCCCCCATGCCCCCCTCACGTTATCGGTGAAGATGACCCCAAACTTCCAGATCTGGTACCGGACGTCGATGGCCGTGACCCTGCCGGGCGCCAGGGGATGAGCCCCGGGACCGGGGACGGCCCAAAGGGGTCTGCACCCCCAAACCGACCCGGACCCCCCCCCCCCCCCCCCCCGGGCCCTACCACGTCAGCAGGGAGCTGTCGGGGGGGGGGCTCCTCTCGCCCTGGGCCCCTATCTCCAGGCTGGCCAGGTCCATGCCCAGCAGCTCCGCGATGCGCTCCCGCCCGTAGATGGCCCCGTACTTCTCCAGCACCTTTGGGGGGGGGGGGGACCCCATAACCTTGGGTTTGGGGTCCCCCCCCTTGGTTATGGGGTTCCCCGCCCTTGGTTATGGGGTCCCCCCCTTGGTTATGGGGTTCCCCGCCCTTGGTTATGGGGTTCCCCCCCCTTGGTTATGGGGTCCCCCCTTGGTTTTGGGGTTCCCCCTTGGTTATGGGGTTCCCCTCCCTTGGTTATGGGGTCCCCCCCTTGGTTTTGGGTCCTCCCCTTGGTTATGGGGTTCCCCGCCCTTGGTTATGGGGTTCCCCCCCCTTGGTTATGGGGTCCCCCCCTTGGGTTTGGGGTCCCCCCCTTGGTTATGGGGTTCCCCCCTTGGTTATGGGGTTCCCCGCCCTTGGTTTTGGGGTCCCCCCCTTGGTTATGGGGTCCCCCCTTGGTTTTGGGGTCCCCCCCTTGGTTTTGGGGTCCCCCCCTTGGTTATGGGGTTCCCCCCCCTTGGTTATGGGGTTCCCCCCTTGGTTATGGGGTTCCCCCCCCTTGGTTATGGGGTTCCCCCCTTGGTTATGGGGTCCCCCCTTGGTTTTGGGGTCCCCCCCTTGGTTATGGGGTCCCCCCTTGGTTATGGGGTCCCCCCTTGGTTTTGGGGTCCCCCCCTTGGTTATGGGGTTCCCCCCCCTTGGTTTTGGGGTCCCCCCTTGGTTATGGGGTCCCCCCTTGGTTTTGGGGTCCCCCCTTGGTTATGGGGTCCCCCCTTGGTTTTGGGGTCCCCCCCTTGGTTATGGGGTTCCCCCCCCTTGGTTATGGGGTTCCCCCCTTGGTTATGGGGTCCCCCCCTTGGTTATGGGGTTCCCCCCCCTTGGTTATGGGGTCCCCCCCTTGGTTATGGGGTTCCCCCTTGGTTATGGGGTTCCCCCCCCTTGGTTATGGGGTCCCCCCTTGGTTATGGGGTTCCCCGCCCTTGGTTATGGGTTCCACCCCCTTGGTTATGGGGTTCCCCCTTGGTTATGGGGTTCCCCCCCCTTGGTTATGGGGTTCCCCCCTTGGTTATGGGGTCCCCCCTTGGTTTTGGGGTCCCCCCCTTGGTTATGGGGTCCCCCCCTTGGTTTTGGGGTTCCCCCCCTTGGTTATGGGGTCCCCCCCTTGGTTATGGGGTTCCCCGCCCTTGGTTATGGGGTTCCCCCCCCTTGGTTTTGGGGTCCCCCCCTTGGTTTTGGGGTTCCCCCCCCCACCTTCCTCTTGACGAATTTGTCCCAGTAGTTTCTAGGGAAGGATCTGGGGGGTCGCGGGGGGGGAGGGGTCAGGAGGGCTCCGAGCCCCCCCCGGACCCACAGAGACCCCTGCAGATACCCATAGAGCCCCATAGAGCCCCATAGAGCCCCACAGAGCCCCCATAGACCCCATAGACCCCTTGGACCCCATAGACCCCCCATAGACCCCATAGAGCCCCACAGAGCCCCCATAGACCCCATAGACCCCATAGAGCCCATAGAGCCCCATAGACCCCCGATAGACCCCATAGAGCCCCATAGAGCCCCCATAGAGCCCATAGAGCCCCATAGAGCCCCCATAGAGCCCATAGAGCCCCATAGAGCCCCCATAGAGCCCATAGAGCCCCATAGACCCCATAGAGCCCATATAGCCCCATAGAGCCCCCATAGACCCCATAGACCCCATAGAGCCCCATAGACCCCATAGAGCCCCATAGAGCCCCCATAGACCCCATAGAGCCCCATAGAGCCCCCATAGACCCCATAGAGCCCCTATAGAGCCCCATAGAGCCCCATAGACCCCATAGAGCCCCATAGAGCCCCATAGAGCCCCATAGACCCCATAGAGCCCCATAGAGCCCCATAGAGCCCCATAGACCCCATAGACCCCATAGAGCCCCATAGAGCCCCATAGAGCCCCATAGACCCCATAGACCCCATAGAGCCCCATAGAGCCCCATAGAGCCCCATAGACCCCATAGACCCCATAGACCCCATAGAGCCCCATAGAGCCCATAGAGCCCCCATAGACCCCATAGAGCCCCATAGACCCCATAAACCCCATAGAGCCCCATAGACCCCATAGACCCCATAGACCCCATAGAGCCCCATAGACCCCATAGACCCCATAGACCCCATAGAGCCCCATAGAGCCCCATAGAGCCCATAGAGCCCCATAGACCCCATAGACCCCATAGAGCCCCATAGAGCCCCATAGAGCCCCATAGAGCCCCATAGACCCCATAGACCCCATAGAGCCCCATAGAGCCCCATAGAGCCCCATAGACCCCATAGACCCCATAGACCCCATAGAGCCCCATAGAGCCCATAGAGCCCCCATAGACCCCATAGAGCCCCATAGACCCCATAAACCCCATAGAGCCCCATAGACCCCATAGACCCCATAGACCCCATAGAGCCCCATAGACCCCATAGACCCCATAGACCCCATAGAGCCCCATAGAGCCCCATAGAGCCCATAGAGCCCCATAGACCCCATAGACCCCATAGAGCCCCATAGAGCCCCATACTGGGCGTTGAGCACGAGCCGGTCCCACTGGCCCTTGACGTCGTCGTCGGGCGGCTGCTCGCTGATGTAGAGCCCCGAGAACTCCAGGCGCCGCGCAAGCTCCTTCTCCCGCTTGAAGATCACCAGCGGGATCTGGGGGGGGAATGGGGGCGATGGGGGAATGGGGGTAATGGGGGTAATGGGGGTAATGGGGGTAATGGGGGTAATGGGGGTAATGGGGGTCAATGGGGGTAATGGGGGCAATGGGGGTAATGGGCGGAATGGGGGGAATGGGGGTAATGGGGGTAATGGGGGTAATGGGGGTAATGGGGGTGATGGGGGTAATGGGGGTAATGGGGGTAATGGGGGTAATGGGGGTGATGGGGGTGATGGGGGTAATGGGGGTAATGGGGGTAATGGGGGTAATGGGGGCAATGGGGGCAATGGGGGTAATGGGGGTAATGGGGGTAATGGGGGTGATGGGGGTAATGGGGGTCAATGGGGGTAATGGGGGCAATGGGGGTAATGGGCGGAATGGGGGGAATGGGGGTAATGGGGGTAATGGGGGTAATGGGGGTGATGGGGGTGATGGGGGTAATGGGGGTAATGGGGGTAATGGGGGTAATGGGGGTAATGGGGGTAATGGGGGCAATGGGGGCAATGGGGGTAATGGGGGTAATGGGGGTGATGGGGGTAATGGGGGTCAATGGGGGTAATGGGGGCAATGGGGGTAATGGGCGGAATGGGGGGAATGGGGGTAATGGGGGTAATGGGGGTAATGGGGGGAATGGGGGCAATGGGGGCAATGGGGGCAATGGGGGTAATGGGCGGAATGGGGGGAATGGGGGTAATGGGGGAAAGGTGTGGCTGGGGGAATGGGGGTCAATGGGGGTAATGGGGGTAATGGGGGTAATGGGGGCGATGGGGGTGATGGGGGCAATGGGGGTAATGGGGGCAATGGGGATAATGGGGGCAATGGGGGTAATGGAGGTGATGGGGGTAATGGGGGTGATGGGGGCAATGGGGGAATGGGGGGGAATGGGGGTCAATGGGGGTAATGGGGGCAATGGGGGTAATGGGGGAATGGGGGGGAATGGGGGTCAATGGGGGTAATGGGGGCAATGGGGGTAATGGGGGAATGGGGGGGAATGGGGGTCAATGGGGGTAATGGGGGTAATGGGGGCAATGGGGGAATGGGGGGGAATGGGGGTCAATGGGGGTAATGGGGGTAATGGGGGTAATGGGGGAATGGGGGGGAATGGGGGTCAATGGGGGTAATGGGGGTAATGGGGGAATGGGGGGGAATGGGGGTCAATGGGGGTAATGGGGGTAATGGGGGTAATGGGGGAATGGGGGGGAATGGGGGTCAATGGGGGTAATGGGGGCAATGGGGGAATGGGGGTAATGGGGGAATGGGGGGGAATGGGGGTCAATGGGGGTAATGGGGGTAATGGGGGCAATGGGGGAATGGGGGTCAATGGGGGTAATGGGGGTAATGGGGGCAATGGGGGTAATGGGGGGAATGGGGGAATGGGGGTAATGGGGGCAATGGGGGCAATGGGGGTAATGGGCGGAATGGGGGGAATGGGGGTAATGGGGGTAATGGGGGTAATGGGGGGAATGGGGGCAATGGGGGCAATGGGGGCAATGGGGGTAATGGGCGGAATGGGGGGAATGGGGGTAATGGGGGCAATGGGGGTAATGGGGGTCAATGGGGGTAATGGGGGTAATGGGGGCGATGGGGGTGATGGGGGCAATGGGGGTAATGGGGGCAATGGGGATAATGGGGGCAATGGGGGTAATGGAGGTGATGGGGGTAATGGGGGTGATGGGGGCAATGGGGGTAATGGGGGTGATGGGGGTAATGGGGGTAATGAGGGTAATGGGGGTAATGGGGTAATGGGGGTGATGGGGGTAATGGGGGCAATGAGGGTAATGGGGATAATGGGGGCAATGGGGGGAATGGGGGCAATGGGGGTAATGGGGGTAATGGGGGCAATGGGGGGAATGGGGGTAATGAGGGTAATGGGGGTAATGGGGGCAATGGGGTAATGGGGGCAATGGGGGTAATAGGGGACAATGGGATGAATGGGGGCAATGGGGGTGATGGTGGTAATGGGGGAATGGGGGTAATGGGGGCAATGGAGGCAATGGGGGTAATGGGGGTAATGGGGGCAATGGGGGTAATGGGGGCAATGGAGGCAATGGGGGTAATGGGGGCAATGGGGGTAATGGGGGCAATGGGGGCAATGGGGGCAATGGCGGTAATAGGGGACAATGGGGGTAATGGGGGTAATGGGGGACAATGGGATGAATGGGGCAGAGGCATCAATGGGATGAACGGGGTCAGCGCGGTCACGGGGGGCAGGGGATGAATGGGATCGGGGGGACTCAATGGGCGCGTGGGCGTGGCCGCTGCTCGGCGGGGGCGGGGCCGGCTCTGCCCATACAAGGTAAAAGGGGGGGCGGAGCGGTGCCCAAATAAGGGCAGGAGGGGGCGTGTCACCTTGAGGCAGTTGTAGCCAATGATGCAGAGGAAGGCGACGAGCGTGTGCGCAAGCGCGAGCGCCCTGAGCGCGGGCTGCATGTACCCGGTGCCCTCCTCCAGCACGTAACGGACCGGGGGCTCCTCCTCCGGGCCCCCCGCGCCCCACGGCTCCCCCCCGGCCGCCGCCGCAGACCCCGAGCCCTCCTCGGCCTCCTCCGGCCCCGGGGGGTGCTCCGAGACCTGGGGGGGGGGGGCACAAGGGGATGTGGGGCTGCCCCATAGAGAGCGAAACCCCTATGGGGATGTGGGGCTGCCCCATAGAGAGCGAAACCCCTATGGGATGTGGGGCTGCCCCATAGAGAGCGAAACCCCTATGGGATGTGGGGCTGCCCCATAGAGGGCGAAACCCCTATGGGGATGTGGGGCTGCCCCATAGAGAGCGAAACCCCTATGGGATGTGGGGCTGCCCCACAGAGAGCGAAACCCCTATGGGATGTGGGGCTGCCCCATAGAGAGCGAAACCCCTATGGGATGTGGGGCTGCCCCATAGAGAGCGAAACCCCTATGGGGATGTGGGGCTGCCCCATAGAGAGCGAAACCCCTATGGGATGTGGGGCTGCCCCATAGAGAGCGAAACCCCTATGGGATGTGGGGCTGCCCCATAGAGAGCGAAACCCCTATGGGATGTGGGGCTGCCCCATAGAGAGCGAACCCCTATGGGATGTGGGGCTGCCCCATAGAGAGCGAAACCCCTATGGGATGTGGGGCTGCCCCACAGAGAGCGAAACCCCTATGGGATGTGGGGCTGCCCCATAGGGAACATAGAGACCCCTCTATGGGATGTGGGGCTGCCCCATAGGGAACATAGAGACCCCCCTATGGGATGTGGGGCTGCTCCATAGAAAGCACAGAGCGCAACCCCTATGGGATGTGGGGCTGCCCCATAGGGAACATAGAGACCCCTCTATGGGATGTGGAGCTGCCCCATAGAGAGCGAACCCCCTATGGGATGTGGGGCTGCCCCATAGAGAGCGAACCCCCTATGGGATGTGGGGCTGCCCCATAGAGAGCACAGAACAGGGGCCCAGGGTGCCCCCACCCCACCCCAAACCCAATCCATGGGGCCCAGGGTGCCCCCACCCCACCCCAAACCCAATCCATGGGGCCCAGGGTGCCCCCCACCCCACCCCAAACCCAATCCATGGGGCCCAGGGTGCCCCCACCCCACCCCAAACCCAATCCATGGGGCCCAGGGTGCCCCCACCCCACCCCAGCCCCCATGTGTGGGGCACAGACCCTGTAGAAGAGGAGGATGAAGTTGATGGCGAAGGCCAGGAAGAGCGCCAGGAAGCGGAGGTTGTAGAAGTTGCGCGAGAGGTGATTCTGCCCCATAGAGAGCCCCGGCTCAGCACCGCCGGCACCCAGCGATGGGGCCCAGCCCCACACTTGGGGGTCCCAGCCCCACACTTGGGGGTCGCAGCCCCACACATGGGGGTCTCAGCCCCACACATGGGGGTTCCCAGCCTCACACTTGGGGGTCCCAGCCCCACACTTGGGGGTTCCCAGCCCCACATTTGGGGGTCCAGCCCCACACTTGGGGGTTCCCAGCCCCACACTTGAGGATCCCAGCCCCACACTTGGGGGTTCCCAGCCCCACACTTGAGGATCCCAGCCCCACACTTGGGGGTCCAGCCCCACACTTGGGGGTTCCCAGCCCCACACTTGAGGATCCCAGCCCCACACTTGGGAGTTCCCAGCCTCACACTTGAGGATCCCAGCCCCACACTTTTGGGTTCCCAGCCCCACACTTGGGGGTCTCAGCCCCACACTTGAGGATCCCAGCCCCACACTTGGGGGTCGCAGCCCCACACTTGGGGTTGCAGCCCCACACTTAGGGGTTCCCAGCCCCACACTTGGGGATTCCCAGCCCCACACTTGGGGGTCTCAGCCCCACACTTGGGGGTCCCAGCCCCACACTTGAGGATCCCAGCCCCACACTTGGGGGTCCCAGCCCCACACTTGGGGGTTCCCAGCCCCACACTTGGGGGTCGCAGCCCCACACTTGGGGTTCCCAGCCCCACACTTGGGGGTCCAGCCCCACACTTGGGGGTCCCAGCCCCACACTTGAGGATCCCAGCCCCACACTTGGGGGTCCCAGCCCCACACTTGGGGTTCCCAGCCCCACACTTGGGGGTCGCAGCCCCACACTTGGGGTTCCCAGCCCCACACTTAGGGGTTCCCAGCCCCACACGTGGGGGTCCAGCCCCACACTTGGGGGTCCCAGCCCCACACTTGAGGATCCCAGCCCCACACTTGGGGGTCCCAGCCCCACACTTGGGGTTCCCAGCCCCACACTTGGGGGTCGCAGCCCCACACTTGGGGTTCCCAGCCCCACACTTAGGGGTTCCCAGCCCCACAGGTGGGGGTCCAGCCCCACACTTGGGGGTCTCAGCCCCACACTTGAGGATCCCAGCCCCACACTTGGGGGTCGCAGCCCCACACTTAGGGGTTCCCAGCCCCACACTTGGGGGTCCAGCCCCACACTTGGGGGTCTCAGCCCCACACTTGGGGTTCCCAGCCCCACACTTAGGGGTTCCCAGCCCCACACTTGGGGGTCGCAGCCCCACGCCCGTACCAGGAACTTCACCCTCTGGACCTCGAGCTCGGCCCAGACCTCGAAGGCTCCCTCGCTCGGGGGCTCCTTGCGCGCCCTCGGCTCCGCTTTGCTCCTCTTGGGGGGGGGCGCAGGATCGGGCCCCCCCTCGGCGCCCTCGGCTCCGGCCTTCTCCCCGTTCTCAGCGCTATGGGGGGGGAAAGGGGGGGGACACCCATGGGGTCAATGGGGCTGGGCAATGGGGCAGGGACGGGCCCCAAAGATTCAATGGGGTCATGGGCACCCAATGGGGTCATGGGTGCTCAATGGGGTCATGGGTGCTCAATGGGGTCATGGGCGCTCAATGGGGTCATGGGTGCTCAATGGGGTCATGGGTGCTCAATGGGGTCATGGGCACCCAATGGGGTCATGGGTGCTCAATGTGGTCATGGGTGCTCAATGGGGTCATGGGTGCTCAATGGGGTCATGGGTGCTCAATGGGTTCATGGGAGCTCAATGGGGTCATGGGTGCTCAATGGGGTCATGGGAGCTCAATGGGGTCATGGACGCTCAATGGGGTCATGGACGCTCAATGGGGTCATGGGTGCTCAATGGGGTCATGGGTGCTCAATGGGGTCATGGAGACCCAATGGGGTCATGGGCACCCAATGGGGTCATGGGTGCTCAATGGGGTCATGGACGCTCAATGGGGTCATGGGTGCTCAATGGGGTCATGCGCACCCAATGGGGTCATGGGTGCTCAATGGGGTCATGGGTGCTCAATGGGGTCATGGGCACCCAGTGGGGTCATGGGTGCTCAATGGGGTCATGGGCGCTCAATGGGGTCATGGGTGCTCAATGGGGTCATGGGCTCTCAATGGGGTCATGGGCGCTCGATGGGGTCATGGGCGCTCAACTGGGTCATGGGTGCTCAATGGGGTCATGGGCGCTCAATGGGGTCATGGGAGCTCAATGGGGTCATGGAGACCCAATGGGGTCATGGGTGCTCAATGGGGTCATGGGCGCTCAATGGGGTCATGGGTGCTCAATGGGGTCATGGGCACTCAATGTGGTCATGGGAGCTCGATGGGGTTATTGGAGCTCAATGGGGTCATGGGTGCTCAATGGGGTCATGGGCGCTCAATGGGGTCATGGGCGCTCAATGGGGTCATGGGAGCTCAATGGGGTCATGGGTGCTCAATGGGGTCATGGACACCCAAATGGGGTCATGGGTGCTCAATGGGGTCATGGGAGCTCAATGGGGTCATGGGTGCTCAATGGGGTCATGGGTGCTCAATGGGGTCATGGGCACCCAATGGGGTCATGGAGACCCAATGGGGTCATGGGCACTCAATGGGGTCATGGGCGCTCAATGGGGTCATGGGAGCTCAATGGGGTCATGGGAGCTCAATGGGGTCATGGGTGCTCAATGGGGTCATGGGTGCTCAATGGGGTCATGGGCGCTCAATGGGGTCATGGGTGCTCAATGGGGTCATGGGCACTCAATGGGGTCATGGGTGCTCAGTGGGGTCATGGGCACTCAATGGGGTCATGGGAGCTCAATGGGGTCATGGGTGCTCAATGGGGTCATGGGTGCTCAATGGGGTCATGGATGCTCAATGGGGTCATGGGAGCTCAATGGGGTCATGGGTGCTCAATGGGGTCATGGAGACCCAATGGGGTCATGGGTGCTCAATGGGGTCATGGGCGCTCAATGGGGTCATGGGCGCTCAATGGGGTCATGGGCACTCAATGGGGTCATGGGCGCTCGATGGGGTCATGGGAGCTCAATGGGGTCATGGGTGCTCAATGGGGTCATGGGCACTCAATGGGGTCATGGGTGCTCAATGGGGTCATGGGTGCTCAATGGGGTCATGGGCGCTCAATGGGGTCATGGGCACCCAATGGGGTCATGGGTGCTCAATGGGGTCATGGGAGCTCAATGGGGTCATGGGTGCTCAATGGGGTCATGGGTGCTCAATGGGGTCATGGGAGCTCAATGGGGTCATGGGTGCTCAATGGGGTCATGGGAGCTCAATGGGGTCATGGGTGCTCAATGGGATCATGGGTGCTCAATGGGGTCATGGGCACCCAATGGGGTCATGGGTGCTCAATGTGGTCATGGGTGCTCAATGGGATCATGGGTGCTCAATGGGGTCATGGGTGCTCAATGGGGTCATTGGAGCTCAATGGGGTCATGGGTGCTCAATGGGGTCATGGGAGCTCAATGGGGTCATGGACGCTCAATGGGGTCATGGACGCTCAATGGGGTCATGGGTGCTCAATGGGGTCATGGGCGCTCAATGGAGTCATGGGTGCTCAATGGGGTCATGGAGACCCAATGGGGTCATGGGCACCCAATGGGGTCATGGGTGGTCAATGGGGTCATGGACGCTCAATGGGGTCATGGGTGCTCAATGGGGTCATGCGCACCCAATGGGGTCATGGGTGCTCAATGGGGTCATGGGCACCCAGTGGGGTCATGGGTGCTCAATGGGGTCATGGGTGCTCAATGGGGTCATAGGAATCCAATGGGGCCATAGCCCCGCTCCACGGCTCCGCAGCCCCCTTCCCCCCATTGATGCCCCCGTCCCCACTCACTCTCCCTTCTCCTCCTCGGCCTCCGTCTTCTCCTCCTTCTGCTGCTGCTCCTCCACCGCCTCCTCCCCATCCTCCTGTGGCAACACCAGCGTCAGCCCCACAGCCCCAGCCCCACAGAGCCCCCACAGCCCCAGCCCCATAGAGCCCCCATAGCCCCAGCCCCATAGAGCCCCCATGGCCCCAGCCCCATAGAGCCCCCATAGCCCCAGCCCCATAGAGCCCCCATAGCCCCTGCCCCATAGAGCCCCCACAGCCCCAGCCCCATAGAGCCCCCACAGCCTCAGCCCCATAGAGCCCCCACAGCCCCAGCCCCATAGAGCCCCCACAGCCCCAGCCCGATAGAGCCCCCATAGCCCCAGCCCCATAGAGCCCCCATAGCCCCAGCCCCACAGAGCCCCCACAGCCCCAGCCCCATAGAGCCCCCAATAGCCCGCTACCCCCAAAGAGCCCCCATAGCCCCAGCCCCATAGAGCCCCCCACAGCCCCAGCCCCATAGAGCCCCCACAGCCCCAGCCCCATAGAGCCCCATAGCCCCAGCCCCATAGAGCCCCCATAGCCCCAGCCCCATAGAGCCCCCACAGCCCCAGCCCCATAGAGCCC